>NW_026975341.1:0-77914 GCF_030014295.1 Loxodonta africana | reverse complement strand
CCTAACAACAAACAACCCTAACCCCCTAACAAACAACAACACTAAGCCCCTAACCACAAGCAACACTAACACCCTAACAACTAAAACTACTAAACCCCAACAAGAAACAACACTAAACCCCTAACAACAAACACTAACCCCCTAACAACAAACAACACTAAACCCGTAACAAGAAACTAACCTAACCCTGTAAAAACAAACAACCCTAACCTCCTAACAACAAACAACCCTATCCCCCTAAAAAACAACAACACTAACCCCCTAACCACAAACAACACTAACACTCTAACAACAAAAACTACTAAACCCCAACAAGAAACAACCCTAAACCCCTAACAACAAACACTAACCCCCTAACAACAAACAACACTAAACCCCTAACAAGAAACTAACCTAAAACTGTAACAAAAAACAGCCCTAACCTCCTAACAACAAACCACCTTAACCCCCTAACAACAAACAACCCTAATCCCTAACAACAAACAATCCTAACCCCCTAACAACCAACAACTCTCACCCCCTAACCACAAACAACACTAACACCCTAACCACAAACAACACTAACCCCCTAACCACAAACATCACTAACACCCTAACAACAAAAACTACTAAACCCCAAAAAGAAACAACCCTAAACCCCTAACAACAAACACTAACCCCCTAACAACAAACAACACTAAACCCCTAACAAGAAACTAACCTAACCCCGTAACAACAAACAACCCTAACCTCCTAACAACAAACAACCTTAAACCCCTAACAACAAACAACCCTAAACCCCTAACAACAAAAAACACTAACACCCTAACAACAAAAAACACTAAACCCCAACAAGAAACAACACTAAACCCCTAACAACAAACACTAACCCCCTAACAACAAACAACACTAAACCCCTAACAAGAAAATAACCTAACCCTGTAACAACAAACAACCCTAACATCCTAACAACAAACATCCTTAACCCCCTAACAACAAACAACCCTAAACCCCTAACAACAAACAATCCTAACCCCGTAACAACCAACAACGCTCACCCCCTAACCACAAACAACACTAACACCCTAACCACAAACAACACTAACCCTGTAAGAACAAACAACACTAACCCCCTAACAACAAACAACACTAACACCCTAACAACAAAAACTACTAAACCCCAACAAGAAACAACCCTCAACCCGTAACAACAAACACTAACCCCCTAACAACAAACAACACTCAACCCCTAACAAGAAACTAACCTAACCCCGTAACAACAAACAACCCTAACCTCCTAACAACAAACAACCTTAAACCCCTAACAACAAACAACCCAAAACCCCTAACAACAAACAACACTAACACCCTAACAACAAAAACCACTAAACCCCAACAAGAAACAACACTAAACCCCTAACAACAAACACTAACCCCCTAACAACAAACAACACTAAACCCCTAACAAGAAACTAACCTAACCCTGTAACAACAAACAACACTAACCTCCTAACAACAAACATCCTTAACCCCCTAACAACAAACAACCCTAAACCCCTAACAACAAACAATCCTAACCCCGTAACAACCAACAACGCTCACCCCCTAACCACAAACAACACTAACACCCTAACCACAAACAACACTAACCCTGTAAGAACAAACAACACTAACCCCCTAACAACAAACAACACTAACACCCTAACAACAAAAACTACTAAACCCCAACAAGAAACAACCCTCAACCCCTAACAACAAACACTAACCCCCTAACAACAAACAACACTCAACCCCTAACAAGAAACTAACCTAACCCCGTAACAACAAACAACCCTAACCTCCGAACAACAAACAACCTTAAACCACTAACAACAAACAACCCAAAACCCCTAACAACAAACAACACTAACACCCTAACAACAAAAACCACTAAACCCCAACAAGAAACAACACTAAACCCCTAACAACAAACACTAACCCCCTAACAACAAACAACACTAAACCCCTAACAAGAAACTAACCTAACCCTGTAACAACAAACAACCCTAACCTCCTAACAAAAAACAATCTTAACCCCCTAATAACAAACAACTATAAACCCCTAACAACAAACAATTCTAACCCCCTAACAACCAACAACGCTCACCCCCTAACAACAAACAACTCTAACACCCTAACCACAAAAACACTAACCCCGTAAGAACAATCAACACTAACCCCCTAACAACAAACAACCTTAAACCCCTAACAACAAACAACACTAAACCCCTAACAAGAAACTAACCTAACCCTGTAACAACAAACAACCCTAACCTCCTAACAACAAACAAACCTAACCCCCAACAAACAACAACACTAACCCCCTAACCACAAACAACACTAACACCCTAACAACAAAAACTACTAAACCCCAACAAGAAGCAAACCTAAACCCCTAACAACAAACAACACTAAAACCCTAACAAGAAACTAACCTAACCCCGTAACAACAAACAACCCTAACCTCCTAACAACAAACAACCTTAAACCCCTAACAACAAACAACCCTAAACCCCTAACAACAAACAGCACTAACACCCTAACAACAAAAACCACTAAACCCCAACAAGAAACAACACTAAACCCCTACCAACAAACACTAACCCCCTAACAACAAACAACACTAAACCCCTAACAAGAAACTAACCTAACCCTGTAACAACAAACAGCCCTAACCTCCTAACAACAAACCACCTTAACCCCCTAACAACAAACAACCCTAAACCCCTAACAACAAACTATCCTAACCCCCTAACAACCAACAACTCTCACCCCCTAACCACAAACAACACTAACACCCTAACCACAAACAACACTAACCCCGTAAGAACAAACAACACTAACCCCCTAACCACAAACAACACTAACACCCTAACAACAAAAACTACTAAACTCCAAAAAGAAACAACCCTAAACCCCTAACAACAAACACTAACGCCCTACCAACAAACAACACTAAACCCCTAACAAGAAACTAACCTAACCCTGTAACAACAAACAACCCTAACCTCCTAACAACAAACAACCTTAAACCCCTAACAACAAACAACCCTAAACCCCTAACAACAAAAAACACTAACACCCTAACAACAAAAAACACTAAACCCCAACAAGAAACAACACTAAACCCCTAACAACAAACACTAACCCCGTAACAACGAACAACACTAAACCTCTAACAAGAAACTAACCTAACCCTGTAACAACAAACAACCCTAACCTCCTAACAACAAACAACCTTAACCCCCTAACAACAAGCAACCCTAAACCCCTAACAACAAACAATCCTAACCCCCTAACAACCAACAACGCACACCCCCTATCCACAAACAACACTAACCCCCTAACCACAAACAACACTAACACCCTAACAACAAGAACTACTAAACCCCAACAAGAAACAACCCTAAACCCCTAACAACAAACACTAACCCCCTAACAACAAACAACACTAAACCCCTAACAAGAAACTAACCTAAACCCGTAACAACAAACAACCCTCACCTCCTAACAACAAACAACCTTAAACCCCTAACAACAAACAACCCTAAACACCTAACAACAAACAACACTAACACCCTAACAACAAAAACCATTAAACCCCAACAAGAAACAACACTAAACCCCTAACAACAAACACTAACCCCCTAACAACAAACAACACTAAACCCCTAACAATAAACTAACCTAACCCTGTAACAACAAACAACCCTAACCTCCTAACAACAAACAACCCTAACCCCCTAACAAACAACAACACTAAGCCCCTAACCACAAAAAACACTAACACCCTAACCACAAACAACACTAACCCCGTAAGAACAAACAACACTAACCCCCTAACAACAAACAAAACTAACACCCTAACAACAAAAACTACTAAACCCCAACAAGAAACAACCCTAAACCCCTAACAACAAACACTAACCCCCTAACAACAAACAACACTAAACCCCTAACAAGAAACTAACCTAACCCCGTAACAACAAACAACCCTAACCTCCTAAAAACAAACAACCTTAAACCCCTAACAACAAACAACCCTAAACCCCTAACAACAAACACTAACACCCTAACAACAAAAACCACTAAACCCCAACAAGAAACACTAAACCCCTAACAACAAACACTAACCCCCTAACAACAAACAACACTAAACCCATAACAAGAAACTAACCTAACCCTGTAACAACAAACAACCCTAACCTCCTAACAACAAACAACCTTAACCCCCTAACAACAAACAACCCTAAACCCCTAACAACAAACAATCCTAACCCCCTAACAACCAACAACGCTCATCCTCTAACCACAAAGAACACTAACACCCTAAGCAAAAACAAGACAAACCCCGTAAGAACAAACAACACTAACCCCCTAACAACAAACAACACTAACACCCTAACAACAAAAACTACTAAACCCCAACAAGAAACAACCCTAAACCCCTAACAACAAACACTAAAACCCTAACAACAAACAACACTCAACCCCTAACAAGAAACTAACCTAAACCCGTAACAACAAACAACCCTAACCTCCTAACAACAAACAACCTTAAACCCCTAACAACAAACAACCCTAAACCCCTAACAACAAACAACACTAACACCCTAACAACAAAAACCACTAAACCCGAACAAGAAACAACACTAAACCCCTAACAACAAACACTAACCCCCTAACAACAAACAACACTAAACCCCTAACAAGAAACTAAAATAACCCTGTAACAACAAAGAACCCAAACCTCCTAACAACAAACAACCCTAACCCCCTAACAAACAACAACACTAAGCCCCTAACCACAAGCAACACTAACACCCTAACAACTAAAACTACTAAACCCCAACAAGAAACAACACTAAACCCCTAACAACAAACACTAACCCCCTAACAACAAACAACACTAAACCCGTAACAAGAAACTAACCTAACCCTGTAAAAACAAACAACCCTAACCTCCTAACAACAAACAACCCTATCCCCCTAAAAAACAACAACACTAACCCCCTAACCACAAACAACACTAACACTCTAACAACAAAAACTACTAAACCCCAACAAGAAACAACCCTAAACCCCTAACAACAAACACTAACCCCCTAACAACAAACAACAATAAACCCCTAACAAGAAACTAACCTAACCCCGTAACAACAAACAACCCTAACCTCCTAACAGCAAACAACCTTAAACCCCTAACAACAAACAACCCTCAACCCCTAACAACAAACAACACTAACACCCTAACAACAAAAACCACTAAACCCCAACAAGAAACAACACTAAACCCCTAACAACAAACACTAACCCCCTAACAACAAACAACACTAAACCCCTAACAAGAAACTAACCTAACTCTGTAACAAAAAACAGCCCTAACCTCCTAACAACAAACCACCTTAACCCCCTAACAACAAACAACCCTAATCCCTAACAACAAACAATCCTAACCCCCTAACAACCAACAACTCTCACTCCCTAACCACAAACAACACTAACATCCTAACCACAAACAACACTAACCCCGTAAGAACAAACAACACTAACCCCCTAACCACAAACAACACTAACACCCTAACAACGAAAACTACTAAACCCCAAAAAGAAACAACCCTAAACCCCTAACAACAAACACTAACCCCCTAACAACAAACAACACTAAACCCCTAACAAGAAACTAACCTAACCCTGTAACAACAAACAACCCTAACCTCCTAACAACAAACAACCTTAAACCCCTAACAACAAACAACCCTAAACCCCTAACAACAAAAAACACTAACACCCTAACAACAAAAACCACTAAACCCCAACAAGAAACAACACTAAACCCCTAACAACAAACACTAACCCCCTAACAACAAACAACACTAAACCCCTAACAAGAAAGTAACCTAACCCTGTAACAACAAACAACCCTAACATCCTAACAACAAACATCCTTAACCCCCTAACAACAAACAACCCTAAACCCCTAACAACAAACAATCCTAACCCCGTAACAACAACAACGCTCACCCCCTAACCACAAACAACACTAACACCCTAACCACAAACAACACTAACCCTGTAAGAACAAACAACACTAACCCCCTAACAACAAACAACACTAACACCCTAACAACAAAAACTACTAAACCCCAACAAGAAACAACCCTCAACCCCTAACAACAAACACTAACCCCCTAACAACAAACAACACTCAACCCCTAACAAGAAACTAACCTAACCCCGTAACAACAAACAACCCTAACCTCCTAACAACAAACAACCTTAAACCCCTAACAACAAACAACCCAAAACCCCTAACAACAAACAACACTAACACCCTAACAACAAAAACGACTAAACCCCAACAAGAAACAACACTAAACCCCTAACAACAAACACTAACCCCCTAACAACAAACAACACTAAACCCCTAACAAGAAACAAACCTAACCCTGTAACAACAAACAACCCTAACCTCCTGACAAAAAACAACCTTAACCCCCTAACAAACAACACTAACACCCTAACAACAAAAACTACTAAACCCCAACAAGAAACAGCCCTAAACCCCTAACAACAAACACGAACCCCCTAACAACAAAAAACACTAAACCCCTAACAAGAAACTAACCTAACCCCGTAACAACAAACAACCCTAACCTCCTAACAACAAACAACCTTAAACCCATAACAACAAACAACCCAAAACCCCTAACAACAAACAACACTAACACCCTAACAACAAAAACCACTAAACCCCAAGAAGAAACTACACTAAACCCCTAACAACAAACACTAACCCCCTAACAACAAACAACACTAAACCCCTAACAAGAAACTAACCTAACCCTGTAGCAACAAAGATCCCTAACCTCCTAACAACAAACAACCTTAACCCCCTAACAACAAACAACCCTAAACCCCTAACAACAAACAACCCTAACCCCCTAACAAACAACAACACTAATCCCCTAACTACAAACAACACTAACACCCTAACAACAAAAACGACTAAACCCCAACAAGAAACAACCCTAAACCCCTAACAACAAACACTAACCCCCTAACAGCAAACAACACTAAACCCCTAACAAGAAACTAACCTAACCCCGTAACAACAAACAACCCTAACCTCCTAACAACAACCTTAAACCCCTAACAACAAACAACCCTAAACCCCTAACAACAAACAACACTAACACCCTAACAACAAAAACCACTAAACCCCAACAAGAAACAACACTAAACCCCTAACAACAAACACTAACCCCCTAACAACAAACAACACTAAACCCCTAACAAGAAACTAACCTAACCCTGTAACAACAAACAGCCCTAACCTCCTAACAACAAACAACCTTAACCCCCTAACAAACAACAACACTAACCCCCTAACCACAAACAACACTAACACCCTAACAACAAAAACTACTAAACCCCAACAAGAAACAGCCCTAAACCCCTAACAACAAACACTAACCCCCTAAAAACAAAAAACACTAAACCCCTAACAAGAAACTAACCTAACCCCGTAACAACAAACAACCCTAACCTCCTAACAACAAACAACCTTAAACCCCTAACAACAAACAACCCTAAACCCCTAACAACAAACAACACTAACACCCTAACAACAAAAACCACTAAACCCCAACAAGAAACAACACTAAACCCCTAACAACAAACACTAACCCTCTAACAACAAACAACCCTAAACCCCTAACAAGAAACTAACCTAACCCCGTAACAACAAACAACCCTAACCTCCTAACAACAAACAACCTTAAACCCCTAACAACAAACAACACTAAACCCCTAACAAGAAACTAACCTAACCCTGTAACAACAAAGATCCCTAACCTCCTAACAACAAACAACCTTAACCCCCTGACAACAAACAACCCTAAACCCCTAACAACAAACAATCCTAACCCCCTAACAACCAACAACGCACACCCCCTAACCACAAACAACACTAACACCCTAACCACAAACAACACTAACCCCGTAAGAACAAACTACACTAACCCCTAACAACAAACAACACTAACACCCTAACAACAAAAACTACCAAACCCCAACAAGAAACAACCCTAAATCCCTAACAACAAACACTAACCCCCTAACAACAAACAACAGTAAACCCCTAACAAGAAACTAAACTAACCCTGTAACAACAAACAGCCCTAACCTCCTAACAACAAACCACCTTAACCCCCTAACAACAAGCAACCCTAAACCCCTAACAACAAACAATCCTAACCCCCTAACAACCAACAACTCTCACCCCCTAACCACAAACAACACTAACACCCTAACCACAAACAACACTAACCCCGTAAGAACAAACAACACTAACCCCCTAACCACAAACAACACTAACACCCTAACAACAAAAACTACTAAACCCCAAAAAGAAACAACCCTAAACCCCTAACAACAAACACTAACCCCCTGACAACAAACAACACTAAACCCCTAACAAGAAACTAAACTAACCCTGTAACAACAAACAACCCTAACCTCCTAACAACAAACAACCTTAAACCCCTAACAACAAACAACCCTAAACCCCTAACAACAAAAAACACTAACACCCTAACAACAAAAAACACTAAACCCCAACAAGAAACAACACTAAACCCCTAACAACAAACACTAACCCCCTAACAACAAACAACACTAAACCCCTAACAAGAAACTAACCTAACCCTGTAACAACAAACAACCCTAACACCCTAACAACAAACATCCTTAACCCCCTAACAACAAACAACCCTAAACCCCTAACAACAAACAATCCTAACCCCCTAACAACCAACAACGCACACCCCCTAACCACAAACAACACTAACACCCTAACCACAAACAACACTAACCCCGTAAGAACAAACTACACTAACCCCCTAACAACAAACAACACTAACACCCTAACAACAAAAACTACTAAACCCGAACAAGAAACAACCCTAAATCCCTAACAACAAACACTAACCCCCTAACAACAAACAACAGTAAACCCCTAACAAGAAACTAACCTAACCCCGTAACAACAAACAACATTAACATCCTAACAACAAACATCCTTAACCCCCTAACAACAAACAACCCTAAACCCCTAACAACAAACAATCCTAACCCCCTAACAACCAACAACGCACACCCCCTAACCACAAACAACACTAACACCCTAACCACAAAAAACACTAACCCCGTAAGAACAAACAACACTAACCCCGTAAGAACAAACAACACTAACCCCCTAACCACAAACAACACTAACACCCTAACAACAAAAACTACTAAACCCCTAAAAGAAACAACCCTAAACCCCTAACAACAAACACTAACCCCCTAACAACAAACAACACTAAACCCCTAACAAGAAAGTAAACTAACCCTGTAACAACAAACAACCCTAACCTCCTAACAACAAACAACCTTAAACCCCTAACAACAAACAACCCTAAACCCCTAACAACAAAAAACACTAACACCCTAACAACAAAAAACACTAAACCCCAACAAGAAACAACACTAAACCCCTAACAACAAACACTAACGCCCTAACAACAAACAACACTAAACCCCTAACAAGAAACTAACCTAACCCTGTAACAACAAACAACCCTAACATCCTAACAACAAACATCCTTAACCCCCTAACAACAAACAACCCTAAACCCCTAACAACAAACAATCCTAACCCCCTAACAACCAACAACGCACACCCCCTAACCACAAACAACACTAACACCCTAACCACAAACAACACTAACCCCGTAAGAACAAACTACACTAACCCCCTAACAACAAACAACACTAACACCCTAACAACAAAAACTACTAAACCCCAACAAGAAACAACCCTAAATCCCTAACAACAAACACTAACCCCCTAACAACAAACAACAGTAAACCCCTAACAAGAAACTAACCTAACCCCGTAACAACAAACAACACTAACCTCCTAACAACAAACATCCTTAACCCCCTAACAACAAACAACCCTAAACCCCTAACAACAAACAATCCTAACCCCCTAACAACCAACAACGCACACCCCCTAACCACAAACAACACTAACACCCTAACCACAAACAACACTAACCCCGTAAGAACAAACTACACTAACCCGCTAACAACAAACAACACTAACACCCTAACAACAAAAACTACTAAACCCCAACAAGAAACAACCCTAAACCCCTAACAACAAACACTAACCCCCTAACAACAAACAACACTAAACCCCTAACAAGAAACTAACCTAACCCCGTAACAACAAACAACCCTAACCTCCTAACAACAAACAACCTTAACCCCCTAACAAACAACAACACTAACCCCCTAACCACAAACAACACTAACACCCTAACAACAAAAACTACTAAACTCCAAAAAGAAACAACCCTAAACCCCTAACAACAAACACTAACCCCCTAACAACAAACAACACTAAACCCCTAACAAGAAACTAACCTAACCCTGTAACAAAAAAGATCCCTAACCTCCTAACAACAAACAACCTTAACCCCCTGACAACAAACAACCCTAAACCCCTAACAACAAACCATCCTAACCTCCTAACAACCAACAACGCACACCCCCTAACCACAAACAACACTAACACCCTAACCACAAACAACACTAACCCCGTAAGAACAAACAACACTAACCCCCTAACAACAAACAATACTAACACCCTAACAACAAAAACTACTAATCCCCAACAAGAAACAACCCTAAACCCCTAACAACAAACACTAACCCCCTAACAACAAACAACACTAAACCCGTAACAAGAAACAAACCTAACCCTGTAAAAACAAACAACCCTAACCTCCTAACAACAAACAACCCTATCCCCCAGAAAACAACAACACTAACCCCCTAACCACAAACAACACTAACACTCTAACAACAAAAACTACTAAACCCCAACAAGAAACAACCCTAAACCCCTAACAACAAACACTAACCCCCTAACAACAAACAACACTAAACCCCTAACAAGAAACTAACCTAACCCCGTAACAACAAACAACCCTAACCTCCTAACAGCAAACAACCTTAAACCCCTAAGAACAAACAACCTTCAACCCCTAACAACAAACAACACTAACACCCTAACAACAAAAACCACTAAACCCCAACAAGAAACAACACTAAACCCCTAACAACAAACACTAACCCCCTAACAACAAACAACACTAAACCCCTAACAAGAAACTAACCTAACCCTGTAACAACAAACAGCCCTAACCTCCTAACAACAAACCACCTTAACCCCCTAACAACAAACAACCCTAATCCCTAACAACAAACAATCCTAACCCCCTAACAACCAACAACTCTCACCCCCTAACCACAAACAACACTAACACCCTAACCACAAACAACACTAACCCCGTAAGAACAAACAACACTAACCCCGTAACCACAAACAACACTAACACCCTAACAACGAAAACTACTAAACCCCAAAAAGAAACAACCCTAAACCCCTAACAACAAACACTAACCCCCAACAACAAACAACACTAAACCTCTAACAAGAAACTAACCTAACCCTGTAACAACAAACAACCCTAACCTCCTAACAACAAACAACCTTAAACCCCTAACAACAAACAACCCTAAACCCCTAACAACAAAAAACACTAACACCCTAACAACAAAAAACACTAAACCCCAACAAGAAACAACACTAAACCCCTAACAACAAACACTAACCCCCTAACAACAAACAACACTAAACCCCTAACAAGAAACTAACCTAACCCTGTAACAACAAACAACACTAACATCCTAACAACAAACATCCTTAACCCCCTAACAACAAACAACCCTAAACCCCTAACAACAAACAATCCTAACCCCGTAACAACAACAACGCTCACCCCCTAACCACAAACAGCACTAACACCCTAACCACAAACAACACTAACCCTGTAAGAACAAACAACACTAACCCCCTAACAACAAACAACACTAACACCCTAACAACAAAAACTACTAAACCCCAACAAGAAACAACCCTCAACCCCTAACAACAAACACTAACCCCCTAACAACAAACAACACTCAACCCCTAACAAGAAACTAACCTAACCCCGTAACAACAAACAACCCTAACCTCCTAACAACAAACAACCTTAAACCCCTAACAACAAACAACACAAAACCCCTAACAACAAACAACACTAACACCCTAACAACAAAAACCACTAAACCCCAACAAGAAACAACACTAAACCCCTAACAACAAACACTAACCCCCTAACAACAAACAACACTAAACCCCAACAAGAAACTAACCTAACCCTGTAACAACAAACAACCCTAACCTCCTAACAACAAACATCCTTAACCCCCTAACAACAAACAACCCTAAACCCCTAACAACAAACAATCCTAACCCCGTAACAACCAACAACGCTCACCCCCTAACCACAAACAACACTAACACCCTAACCACAAACAACACTAACACTGTAAGAACAAACAACACTAACCCCCTAACAACAAACAACACTAACACCCTAACAACAAAAACTACTAAACCCCAACAAGAAACAACCCTCAACCCCTAACAACAAACACTAACCCCCTAACAACAAACAACACTCAACCCCTAACAAGAAACTAACCTAACCCCGTAACAACAAACAACCCTAACCTCCTAACAACAAACAACCTTAAACCCCTAACAACAAACAACCCAAAACCCCTAACAACAAACAACACTAACACCCTAACAACAAAAACCACTAAACCCCAACAAGAAACAACACTAAACCCCTAACAACAAACACTAACCCCCTAACAACAAACAACACTAAACCCCTAACAAGAAACTAACCTAACCATGTAACACCAAACAACCCTAACCTCCTAACAACAAACAAACCTAACCCCCAACAAACAACAACACTAACCCCCTAACCACAAACAACACTAACACCCTAACAACAAAAACTACTAAACCCCAACAAGAAGCAAACCTAAACCCCTAACAACAAACAACACTAAACCCCTAACAAGAAACTAACCTAAACCCGTAACAACAAACAATCCTAACCACCTAACAACAAACAACCTTAAACCCCTAACAACAAACAACCCTAAACCCCTAACAACAAGCAACACTAACAACCTAACAACAAAAACCACTAAACCCCAACAAGAAACAACACTAAACCCCTAACAACAAACACTAACCCCCTAACAACAAACAACACTAAACCCATAACAAGAAACTAACCTAACCCTGTAACAACAAACAACCCTAACCTCCTAACAACAAACAACCTTAACCCCCTAACAACAAACAACCCTAAACCCCTAACAACAAACAATCCTAACCCCCTAACAACCAACAACGCTGACCCCCTAACCACAAACAACACTAACACCCTAACCACAAACAACACTAACCCCGTAAGAACAAACAACACTAACCCCCTAACCACAAACAACACTAACACCCTAACAACAAAAACTACTAAACCCCAACAAGAAACAACCCTAAACCCCTAACAACAAACACTCACTAACCCCCTAAGAACAAACAACACTAAACCCCTAACAAGAAACTAACCTAACCCCGTAACAACAAACAACCCTAACCTCCTAACAAAAAACAACCCTAACCCCCTAACAAACAACAACACGAACCCCCTAACCACAAACAACACTAACACCCTAACAACAAAAATTACTAAACCCCAACAAGAAACAACCCTAAACCCCTAACAACAAACACTAACTCCCTAACAACAAAAAACACTAAACCCCTAACAAGAAACTAACCTAACCCCGTAACAACAAACAACCCTAACCTCTTAACAACAAAAAACCTTAAACCCCTAACAACAAACAACCCTAAACACCTAACAACAAACAACACTAACACCCTAACAACAAAAACCACTAAACCCCAACAACAAACAACACTAAACCCCTAACAACAAACACTAACCCCCTAACAACAAACAACACTAAACCCCTAACAAGAAACTAACCTAACCCTGTAACAACAAATATCCCTAACCTCCTAACAACAAACAACCTTAACCCCCTAACAACAAACAACCCTAAATATCTAACAACAAACAATCCTAACCCCCTAACAACCAACAACGCTCACCCCCTAACCACAAGCAACACTAACACCCTAACCACAAACAACACTAACACCCTAACCACAAACAACACTAACACCCTAACAACAAAAACTACTAAACCCCAACAAGAAACAACCCTAAACCCCTAACAACAAACACTAACCCCCTAACAACAAACAACCCTAAACCCCTAACAACAAACAACACTAACACCCTAACAACAAAAACCACTAAACCCCAACAAGAAACAACACTAAACCCCTAACAACAAACACTAACACCCTAACAACAAACAACACTAAACCCCTAACAAGAAACTAACCTAACCCTGTAAAAACAAACAACCCTAACCTCCTAACAACAAACAACCCTATCCCCCTAACAAACAACAACACTAATCCCCTAACCACAAACAACACTTACACCCTAACAACAAAAACTACTAAACCCCAACAAGAAACAACCCTAAACCCCTAACAACAAACACTAACCCCCTAACAACAAACAACACTAAACCCCTAACAAGAAACTAACCTAACCCCGTAACAACAAACAACCCTAACCTCCTAACAGCAAACAACCTTAAACCCCTAACAACAAACAACCCTAAACCCCTAACAACAAACAACACTAACACCCTAACAACAAAAACCACTAAACTCCAACAAGAAACAACACTAAACCCCTAACAACAAACACTAACCCCCTAACAACAAACAACACTAAACCCCTAACAAGAAACTAACCTAACCCTGTAACAACAAACAGCCCTAACCTCCTAACAACAAACCACCTTAACCCCCTAACAACAAACAACCCTAAACCCCTAACAACAAACAATCCCAACCCCCTAACAACCAACAACGCTCACCCCCTAACCACAAACAACACTAACACCCTAACAACAAACAACACTAACCCCGTAAGAACAAACAACACTAACACCCTAACCACAAACAACACTAACACCCTAACAACAAAAACTACTAAACTCCAAAAAGAAACAACCCTAAACCCCTAACAACAAACACTAACCCCCTAACAACAAACAACACTAAACCCCTAACAAGAAACTAACCTATCCCTTTCACAACAAACAACCCTAACCTCCTAACAACAAACAACCTTAAACCCCTAACAACAAACAACCCTAAACCCCTAGCAACAAAAAACACTAACACCCTAACAACAAAAAACACTAAACCCCAACAAGAAACAACACTAAACCCCTAACAACAAACACTAACCCCCTAACAACAAACAACACTAAAACCCTAACAAGAAACTAACCTAACCCTGTAACAACAAACAACCCTAACCTCCTAACAACAAACAACCTTAACCCCCTAACAACAAACAACCCTAAACCCCTAACAACAAACAATCCTAACCCCCTAACAACCAACAACGCACACCCCCTATCCACAAACAACACTAACCCCCTAACAACAAACAACACTAACACCCTAAACACAAACAACACTAACCCCGTAAGAACAAACAACACTAACCCCCTAACCACAAACAACACTAACACCCTAACAACAAAAACTACTATACCCCAAAAAGAAACAACCCTAAACCCCTAACAACAAACACTAACCCCCTAACAACAAAAAACACTAAACCCCTAACAAGAAACTAACCCAACCTCGTAACAACAAACAACCCTAACCCCCTAACAACAAACAACCCTAAACCCCTAACAACAAACACCCCTAAGCTTCTAACAACAAACAACCCTGACCGCCTAACAAACAACAACACTAACCCCCTAACCACAAACAACACTAACACCCTAACAACAAAAACTACTAAACTCCAACAAGAAACAAGCCTAAACCCCTAATAACAAACACAACCCCCTGACAACAAACAACCCTAAACCCCTAACAACAAACAACACTAACACGCTAACAACAAAAACCACTAAACCCCAACAAGAAACAACACTAAACCCGTAACAACAAACACTAACTCCCTAACAACAAACAACACTAAACCCCTAACAAGAAACTAACCTAACCCTGTAACAACAAACAACCCTAACTTCCTAACAACAAACATCCTTAACCCCCTAACAACAAACAACCCTAAAACCCTAACAACAAACAATCCTAACCCCCTAACAACCAACAACGCACACCCCCTAACCACAAACAACACTAACACCCTAACCACAAACAACACTAACCCCGTAAGAACAAACTACACTAACCCCCTAACAACAAACCACGCTAACACCCTAACAACAAAAACTACTAAACCCCAACAAGAAACAACCCTAAACCCCTAACAACAAACACTAACCCCCTAACAACAAACAACACTAAACCCCTAACAAGAAACTAACCTAACCCCGTAACAACAAACAACCCTAACCTCCTAACAACAAACAACCTTAAACCCCTAACAACAAACAACCCTAAACCCCTAACAACAAACAACACTAACACCCTAACAACAAAAACCACCAAACCCCAACAAGAAACAACACTAAACCCCTAACAACAAACACTAACCCCCTAACAACAAACAACACTAAACCCCTAACAAGAAACTAACCTAACCCTGTAACAACAAACAACCCTAACCTCCTAACAACAAACAACCTTAACCCCCTAACAACAAACAACCCTAAACCCCTAACAACAAACAATCCTAACACCCTAACAACCAACAACGCTCACCCCATAACCACAAACAACACTAACACCCTAACCACAAACAACACTAACCCTGTAAGAACAAACAACACTAACCCCCTAACAACAAACAACACTAACACCCTAACAACCAAAACTACTAAACCCCAACAAGAAACAACCCTAACCTCCTAACAACAAACAAACCTAACCCCCAACAAACAACAACAGTAACCCCATAACCACAAACAACACTAACACCCTAACAACAAAAACTACTAAACCCCAACAAGAAGCAAACCTAAACCCCTAACAACAAACACTAACCCCCTAACAACAAACAACACTAAACCCCTAACAAGAAACTAACCTAACCCTGTAACAACAACCCTAACCTCCTAACAACAAACAACCTTAACCCCCTAACAACAAACAACCCTAAACCCCTAACAACAAACCATCCTAACCCCCTAACAACCAACAACGCACACCCCCTAACCACAAACAACACTAACACCCTAACCACAAACAACACTATCCCCGCAAGAACAAACAACACTAACCCCCTAACAACAAAGAACACTAACACCCTAACAACAAAAACCACTAAACCCAACAAGAAACAACCCTAAACCCCTAACAACAAACACTAAACCCCTAACAACAAACAACACTAAACCCCTAACAAGAAACTAACCTAACCCCATAACAACAAACAACACTAACCTCCTAACAACAAACAACCTTAAACCCCTAACAACAAACAACCCTAAACCCCTAACAACAAACAACACTAACACCCTAACAACAAACAACACTAACACCCTAACAACAAAAACCACTAAACCCCAACAAGAAACAACACTAAATCCCTAACAACAAACACTAACCCCCTAACAACAAACAACACTAAACCCCTAACAAGAAACTAACCTAACCCTGTAACAACAAACAACCCTAACCTCCTAACAAAAAACAACCCTAAAACCCTAACAAACAACAACACTAACTCCCTAACCACAAACAACACTAACACCCTAGCAACAAAAGCTACTAAACCCCAACAAGAAACAATCCTAAACCCCTAACAACAAACACTAACCCCCTAACAACAAACAACACTAAACCCCTAACAAGATACTAACCTAACCCTGTATCAACAAACAGCCCTAACCTCCTAACAACAAACCACCTTAACCCCCTAACAACAAACAACCCTAAACCCCTAACAACAAACAATCCTAACCCCCTAACAACCAACAACTCTCACCCCCTAACCACAAACAACACTAACACCCTAACCACAAACAACACTAACCCCGTAAGAACAAACAACACTAACCCCCTAACAACAAACAACACTAACACCCTAACAACAAAAACCACTAAACCCCAACAAGAAACAACACTAAACCCCTAACAACAAACACTAACCCCCTAACAACAAACAACACTAAACCCCTAACAAGAAACTAACCTAACCCTGTAACAACAAACAACCCTAACCTCCTAACAACAAACAACCTTAACCCCCAACAACAAACAACCCTAAACCCCTAACAACAAACAATCCTAACATCCTAACAACCAACAACGCACACCCCCTAACCACAAACAACACTAACAGCCTAACCACAAACAACACTAACCCCGTAAGAACAAACAACACTAACCCCCTAACAACAAACAACACTAACACCCTAACAACAAAAACCACTAAACCCCAACAAGAAACAACCCTAAACCCCTAACAACAAACACTAACCCCCTAACAACAAACAACACTAAACCCCTAACAAGAAACTAAACTAACCCTGTAACAACAAACAACCCTAACCTCCTAACAACAAACAACCTTAAACCCCTAACAACAAACAACCCTAAACCCCTAACAACAAAAAACACTAACACCCTAACAACAAAAAACACTAAACCCCAACAAGAAACAACACTAAACCCCTAACAACAAACACTAACCCCCTAACAACAAACAACACTAAACCCCTAACAAGAAACTAACCTAACCCTGTAACAACAAACAACCCTAACATCCTAACAACAAACATTCTTAACCCCCTAACAACAAACACCCTAAACCCCTAACAACAAACAATCCTAACCCCCTAACAACCAACAACGCACACCCCCTAACCACAAACAACACTAACCCCCTAACAACAAAAACTACTAAACTCCAAAAAGAAACAACCCTAAACCCCTAACAACAAACACTAACCCCCTAACAACAAACAACACTAAACCCCTAACAAGAAACTAACCTATCCCTTTCACAACAAACAACCCTAACCTCCTAACAACAAACAACCTTAAACCCCTAACAACAAACAACCCTAAACCCCTAGCAACAAAAAACACTAACACCCTAACAACAAAAAACACTAAACCCCAACAAGAAACAACACTAAACCCCTAACAACAAACACTAACCCCCTAACAACAAACAACACTAAAACCCTAACAAGAAACTAACCTAACCCTGTAACAACAAACAACCCTAACCTCCTAACAACAAACAACCTTAACCCCCTAACAACAAACAACCCTAAACCCCTAACAACAAACAATCCTAACCCCCTAACAACCAACAACGCACACCCCCTATCCACAAACAACACTAACCCCCTAACAACAAACAACACTAACACCCTAAACACAAACAACACTAACCCCGTAAGAACAAACAACACTAACCCCCTAACCACAAACAACACTAACACCCTAACAACAAAAACTACTATACCCCAAAAAGAAACAACCCTAAACCCCTAACAACAAACACTAACCCCCTAACAACAAAAAACACTAAACCCCTAACAAGAAACTAACCCAACCCCGTAACAACAAACAACCCTAACCCCCTAACAACAAACAACCCTAAACCCCTAACAACAAACACCCCTAAGCTTCTAACAACAAACAACCCTGACCGCCTAACAAACAACAACACTAACCCCCTAACCACAAACAACACTAACACCCTAACAACAAAAACTACTAAACTCCAACAAGAAACAACCCTAAACCCCTAATAACAAACACAACCCCCTGACAACAAACAACCCTAAACCCCTAACAACAAACAACACTAACACGCTAACAACAAAAACCACTAAACCCCAACAAGAAACAACACTAAACCCGTAACAACAAACACTAACTCCCTAACAACAAACAACACTAAACCCCTAACAAGAAACTAACCTAACCCTGTAACAACAAACAACCCTAACTTCCTAACAACAAACATCCTTAACCCCCTAACAACAAACAACCCTAAAACCCTAACAACAAACAATCCTAACCCCCTAACAACCAACAACGCACACCCCCTAACCACAAACAACACTAACACCCTAACCACAAACAACACTAACCCCGTAAGAACAAACTACACTAACCCCCTAACAACAAACCACGCTAACACCCTAACAACAAAAACTACTAAACCCCAACAAGAAACAACCCTAAACCCCTAACAACAAACACTAACCCCCTAACAACAAACAACACTAAACCCCTAACAAGAAACTAACCTAACCCCGTAACAACAAACAACCCTAACCTCCTAACAACAAACAACCTTAAACCCCTAACAACAAACAACCCTAAACCCCTAACAACAAACAACACTAACACCCTAACAACAAAAACCACCAAACCCCAACAAGAAACAACACTAAACCCCTAACAACAAACACTAACCCCCTAACAACAAACAACACTAAACCCCTAACAAGAAACTAACCTAACCCTGTAACAACAAACAACCCTAACCTCCTAACAACAAACAACCTTAACCCCCTAACAACAAACAACCCTAAACCCCTAACAACAAACAATCCTAACACCCTAACAACCAACAACGCTCACCCCATAACCACAAACAACACTAACACCCTAACCACAAACAACACTAACCCTGTAAGAACAAACAACACTAACCCCCTAACAACAAACAACACTAACACCCTAACAACCAAAACTACTAAACCCCAACAAGAAACAACCCTAACCTCCTAACAACAAACAAACCTAACCCCCAACAAACAACAACAGTAACCCCATAACCACAAACAACACTAACACCCTAACAACAAAAACTACTAAACCCCAACAAGAAGCAAACCTAAACCCCTAACAACAAACACTAACCCCCTAACAACAAACAACACTAAACCCCTAACAAGAAACTAACCTAACCCTGTAACAACAACCCTAACCTCCTAACAACAAACAACCTTAACCCCCTAACAACAAACAACCCTAAACCCCTAACAACAAACCATCCTAACCCCCTAACAACCAACAACGCACACCCCCTAACCACAAACAACACTAACACCCTAACCACAAACAACACTATCCCCGCAAGAACAAACAACACTAACCCCCTAACAACAAAGAACACTAACACCCTAACAACAAAAACCACTAAACCCAACAAGAAACAACCCTAAACCCCTAACAACAAACACTAAACCCCTAACAACAAACAACACTAAACCCCTAACAAGAAACTAACCTAACCCCATAACAACAAACAACACTAACCTCCTAACAACAAACAACCTTAAACCCCTAACAACAAACAACCCTAAACCCCTAACAACAAACAACACTAACACCCTAACAACAAACAACACTAACACCCTAACAACAAAAACCACTAAACCCCAACAAGAAACAACACTAAATCCCTAACAACAAACACTAACCCCCTAACAACAAACAACACTAAACCCCTAACAAGAAACTAACCTAACCCTGTAACAACAAACAACCCTAACCTCCTAACAAAAAACAACCCTAAAACCCTAACAAACAACAACACTAACTCCCTAACCACAAACAACACTAACACCCTAGCAACAAAAGCTACTAAACCCCAACAAGAAACAATCCTAAACCCCTAACAACAAACACTAACCCCCTAACAACAAACAACACTAAACCCCTAACAAGATACTAACCTAACCCTGTATCAACAAACAGCCCTAACCTCCTAACAACAAACCACCTTAACCCCCTAACAACAAACAACCCTAAACCCCTAACAACAAACAATCCTAACCCCCTAACAACCAACAACTCTCACCCCCTAACCACAAACAACACTAACACCCTAACCACAAACAACACTAACCCCGTAAGAACAAACAACACTAACCCCCTAACAACAAACAACACTAACACCCTAACAACAAAAACCACTAAACCCCAACAAGAAACAACACTAAACCCCTAACAACAAACACTAACCCCCTAACAACAAACAACACTAAACCCCTAACAAGAAACTAACCTAACCCTGTAACAACAAACAACCCTAACCTCCTAACAACAAACAACCTTAACCCCCAACAACAAACAACCCTAAACCCCTAACAACAAACAATCCTAACATCCTAACAACCAACAACGCACACCCCCTAACCACAAACAACACTAACAGCCTAACCACAAACAACACTAACCCCGTAAGAACAAACAACACTAACCCCCTAACAACAAACAACACTAACACCCTAACAACAAAAACCACTAAACCCCAACAAGAAACAACCCTAAACCCCTAACAACAAACACTAACCCCCTAACAACAAACAACACTAAACCCCTAACAAGAAACTAAACTAACCCTGTAACAACAAACAACCCTAACCTCCTAACAACAAACAACCTTAAACCCCTAACAACAAACAACCCTAAACCCCTAACAACAAAAAACACTAACACCCTAACAACAAAAAACACTAAACCCCAACAAGAAACAACACTAAACCCCTAACAACAAACACTAACCCCCTAACAACAAACAACACTAAACCCCTAACAAGAAACTAACCTAACCCTGTAACAACAAACAACCCTAACATCCTAACAACAAACATTCTTAACCCCCTAACAACAAACACCCTAAACCCCTAACAACAAACAATCCTAACCCCCTAACAACCAACAACGCACACCCCCTAACCACAAACAACACTAACACCCTAACCACAAACAACACTAAACCCGTAAGAACAAACTACACTATCCCGCTAACAACAAACAACACTAACACCCTAACAACAAAAACTACTAAACCCCAACAAGAAACAACCCTAAATCCCTAACAACAAACACTAACCCCCTAACAGCAAACAACAGTAAACCCCTAACAAGAAACTAACCTAACCCCGTAAGAACAAACAACACTAACATCCTAACAACAAACATCCTTAACCCCCTAACAACAAACAACCCTAAACCCCTAACAACAAACAATCCTAACCCCCTAACAACCAACAACGCACACCCCCTAACTACAAACAACACTAACACCCTAACCACAAACAACACTAACCCCGTAAGAACAAACTACACTAACCCGCTAACAACAAACAACACTAACACCCTAACAACAAAAACCACTAAACCCCAACAAGAAACAGCCCTAAACCCCTAAAAACAAACACTAACCCCCTAACAACAAACAACACTAAACCCCTAACAAGAAACTAACCTAACCCCGTAACAACAAACAACCCTAACCTCCTAACAACAAACAACCTTAAACCCCTAACAACAAACAACACTAAACCCCTAACAACAAACAACACTAACACCCTAACAACAAAAACCACTAAACCCCAACAAGAAACAACACTAAACCCCTAACAACAAACACTAACCCCCAACAACAAACGACACTAAACCCCTAACAAGAAACTAACCTAACCCTGTAACAACAAACAACCCTAACCTCCTAACAACAAACAACCTTAACCCTCTAACAACAAACAACCCTAAACCCCTAACAACAAACAATCCTAACCCCCTTACAACCAACAACGCTCACCCCCTAACCACAAACAACACTAACACCCTAACCACAAACAACACTAACCCCGTAAGAACAAACAACACTAACCCCCTAACAACAAAACAACACTGACACCCTAACAACAAAAACTACTAAACCCCAACAAGAAACAACCCTAAACCCCTAAAAACAAACACTAATCCCCTAACAACAAACAACACTAAACCCCTAACAAGAAACTAACCTAACCCCGTAACAACAAACAACCCTAACCTCCTAACAACAACCTTAAACCCCTAACAACAAACAACCCTAAACCCCTAACAACAAACAACACTAACACCCTAACAACAAAAACCACTAAACCCCAACAAGAAACAACACTAAACCCCTAACAACAAACACTAACCCCCTAACAACAAACAACACTAAACCCCTAACAAGAAACTAACCTAACCCTGTAACAACAAACAGCCCTAACGTCCTAACAACAAACAACCTTAACCCCCTAACAAACAACAACACTAACCCCCTAACCACAAACAACACTAACACCCTAACAACAAAAACTACTAAACCCCAACAAGAAACAGCCCTAAACCCCTAACAACAAACACTAACCCCCTAACAACAAAAAACACTAAACCCCTAACAAGAAACTAACCTAACCCCGTAACAACAAACAACCCTAACCTCCTAACAACAAACAATCTTAAACCCCTAACAACAAACAACCCTAAACCCCTAACAACAAACAACACTAACACCCTAACAACAAAAACCACTAAACCCCAACAAGAAACAACACTAAACCCCTAACAACAAACACTAACCCCCTAACAACAAACAACACTAAACCCCTAACAAGAAACTAACCTAACCCTGTAAAAACAAACAACCCTAACCTCCTAACAACAAACAACCCTATCCCCCTAAAAAACAACAACACTAACCCCCTAACCACAAACAACACTAACACTCTAACAACAAAAACTACTAAACCCCAACAAGAAACAACCCTAAACCCCTAACAACAAACACTAACCCCCTAACAACAAACAACACTAAACCCCTAACAAGAAACTAACCTAACCCCGTAACAACAAACAACCCTAACCTCCTAACAGCAAACAACCTTAAACCCCTAAGAACAAACAACCCTCAACCCCTAACAACAAACAACACTAACACCCTAACAACAAAAACCACTAAACCCCAACAAGAAACAACACTAAACCCCTAACAACAAACACTAACCCCCTAACAACAAACAACACTAAACCCCTAACAAGAAACTAACCTAACCCTGTAACAACAAACAACCTTAACCTCCTAACAACAAACAACCCTATCCCCCTAAAAAACAACAACACTAACCCCCTAACCACAAACAACACTAACACTCTAACAACAAAAACTACTAAACCCCAACAAGAAACAACCCTAAACCCCTAACAACAAACACTAACCCCCTAACAACAAACAACACTAAACCCCTAACAAGAAACTAACCTAACCCTGTAACAACAAACAGCCCTAACCTCCTAACAACAAACCACCTTAACCCCCTAACAACAAACAACCCTAAACCCCTAACAACAAACAATCCCAACCCCCTAACAACCAACAACGCTCACCCCCTAACCACAAACAACACTAACACCCTAACAACAAACAACACTAACCCCGTAAGAACAAACAACACTAACACCCTAACCACAAACAACACTAACACCCTAACAACAAAAACTACTAAACTCCAAAAAGAAACAACCCTAAACCCCTAACAACAAACACTAACCCCCTAACAACAAACAACACTAAACCCCTAACAAGAAACTAACCTATCCCTTTCACAACAAACAACCCTAACCTCCTAACAACAAACAACCTTAAACCCCTAACAACAAACAACCCTAAACCCCTAGCAACAAAAAACACTAACACCCTAACAACAAAAAACACTAAACCCCAACAAGAAACAACACTAAACCCCTAACAACAAACACTAACCCCCTAACAACAAACAACACTAAAACCCTAACAAGAAACTAACCTAACCCTGTAACAACAAACAACCCTAACCTCCTAACAACAAACAACCTTAACCCCCTAACAACAAACAACCCTAAACCCCTAACAACAAACAATCCTAACCCCCTAACAACCAACAACGCACACCCCCTATCCACAAACAACACTAACCCCCTAACAACAAACAACACTAACACCCTAAACACAAACAACACTAACCCCGTAAGAACAAACAACACTAACCCCCTAACCACAAACAACACTAACACCCTAACAACAAAAACTACTATACCCCAAAAAGAAACAACCCTAAACCCCTAACAACAAACACTAACCCCCTAACAACAAAAAACACTAAACCCCTAACAAGAAACTAACCCAACCCCGTAACAACAAACAACCCTAACCCCCTAACAACAAACAACCCTAAACCCCTAACAACAAACACCCCTAAGCTTCTAACAACAAACAACCCTGACCGCCTAACAAACAACAACACTAACCCCCTAACCACAAACAACACTAACACCCTAACAACAAAAACTACTAAACTCCAACAAGAAACAACCCTAAACCCCTAATAACAAACACAACCCCCTGACAACAAACAACCCTAAACCCCTAACAACAAACAACACTAACACGCTAACAACAAAAACCACTAAACCCCAACAAGAAACAACACTAAACCCCTAACAACAAACACTAACTCCCTAACAACAAACAACACTAAACCCCTAACAAGAAACTAACCTAACCCTGTAACAACAAACAACCCTAACTTCCTAACAACAAACATCCTTAACCCCCTAACAACAAACAACCCTAAAACCCTAACAACAAACAATCCTAACCCCCTAACAACCAACAACGCACACCCCCTAACCACAAACAACACTAACACCCTAACCACAAACAACACTAACCCCGTAAGAACAAACTACACTAACCCCCTAACAACAAACAACACTAACACCCTAACAACAAAAACTACCAAACCCCAACAAGAAACAACCCTAAATCCCTAACAACAAACACTAACCCCCTAACAACAAACAACAGTAAACCCCTAACAAGAAACTAAACTAACCCTGTAACAACAAACAGCCCTAACCTCCTAACAACAAACCACCTTAACCCCCTAACAACAAGCAACCCTAAACCCCTAACAACAAACAATCCTAACCCCCTAACAACCAACAACTCTCACCCCCTAACCACAAACAACACTAACACCCTAACCACAAACAACACTAACCCCGTAAGAACAAACAACACTAACCCCCTAACCACAAACAACACTAACACCCTAACAACAAAAACTACTAAACCCCAAAAAGAAACAACCCTAAACCCCTAACAACAAACACTAACCCCCTAACAACAAACAACACTAAACCCCTAACAAGAAACTAAACTAACCCTGTAACAACAAACAACCCTAACCTCCTAACAACAAACAACCTTAAACCCCTAACAACAAACAACCCTAAACCCCTAACAACAAAAAACACTAACACCCTAACAACAAAAAACACTAAACCCCAACAAGAAACAACACTAAACCCCTAACAACAAACACTAACCCCCTAACAACAAACAACACTAAACCCCTAACAAGAAACTAACCTAACCCTGTAACAACAAACAACCCTAACACCCTAACAACAAACATCCTTAACCCCCTAACAACAAACAACCCTAAACCCCTAACAACAAACAATCCTAACCCCCTAACAACCAACAACGCACACCCCCTAACCACAAACAACACTAACACCCTAACCACAAACAACACTAACCCCGTAAGAACAAACTACACTAACCCCCTAACAACAAACAACACTAACACCCTAACAACAAAAACTACTAAACCCGAACAAGAAACAACCCTAAATCCCTAACAACAAACACTAACCCCCTAACAACAAACAACAGTAAACCCCTAACAAGAAACTAACCTAACCCCGTAACAACAAACAACATTAACATCCTAACAACAAACATCCTTAACCCCCTAACAACAAACAACCCTAAACCCCTAACAACAAACAATCCTAACCCCCTAACAACCAACAACGCGCACCCCCTAACCACAAACAACACTAACACCCTAACCACAAACAACACTAACCCCGTAAGAACAAACAACACTAACCCCGTAAGAACAAACAACACTAACCCCCTAACCACAAACAACACTAACACCCTAACAACAAAAACTACTAAACCCCTAAAAGAAACAACCCTAAACCCCTAACAACAAACACTAACCCCCTAACAACAAACAACACTAAACCCCTAACAAGAAACTAAACTAACCCTGTAACAACAAACAACCCTAACCTCCTAACAACAAACAACCTTAAACCCCTAACAACAAACAACCCTAAACCCCTAACAACAAAAAACACTAACACCCTAACAACAAAAAACACTAAACCCCAACAAGAAACAACACTAAACCCCTAACAACAAACACTAACCCCCTAACAACAAACAACACTAAACCCCTAACAAGAAACTAACCTAACCCTGTAACAACAAACAACCCTAACATCCTAACAACAAACATCCTTAACCCCCTAACAACAAACAACCCTAAACCCCTAACAACAAACAATCCTAACCCCCTAACAACCAACAACGCACACCCCCTAACCACAAACAACACTAACACCCTAACCACAAACAACACTAACCCCGTAAGAACAAACTACACTAACCCCCTAACAACAAACAACACTAACACCCTAACAACAAAAACTACTAAACCCCAACAAGAAACAACCCTAAATCCCTAACAACAAACACTAACCCCCTAACAACAAACAACAGTAAACCCCTAACAAGAAACTAACCTAACCCCGTAACAACAAACAACACTAACCTCCTAACAACAAACATCCTTAACCCCCTAACAACAAACAACCCTAAACCCCTAACAACAAACAATCCTAACCCCCTAACAACCAACAACGCACACCCCCTAACCACAAACAACACTAACACCCTAACCACAAACAACACTAACCCCGTAAGAACAAACTACACTAACCCGCTAACAACAAACAACACTAACACCCTAACAACAAAAACTACTAAACCCCAACAAGAAACAACCCTAAACCCCTAACAACAAACACTAACCCCCTAACAACAAACAACACTAAACCCCTAACAAGAAACTAACCTAACCCCGTAACAACAAACAACCCTAACCTCCTAACAACAAACAACCTTAACCCCCTAACAAACAACAACACTAACCCCCTAACCACAAACAACACTAACACCCTAACAACAAAAACTACTAAACTCCAAAAAGAAACAACCCTAAACCCCTAACAACAAACACTAACCCCCTAACAACAAACAACACTAAACCCCTAACAAGAAACTAACCTAACCCTGTAACAAAAAAGATCCCTAACCTCCTAACAACAAACAACCTTAACCCCCTGACAACAAACAACCCTAAACCCCTAACAACAAACCATCCTAACCTCCTAACAACCAACAACGCACACCCCCTAACCACAAACAACACTAACACCCTAACCACAAACAACACTAACCCCGTAAGAACAAACAACACTAACCCCCTAACAACAAACAATACTAACACCCTAACAACAAAAACTACTAAACCCCAACAAGAAACAACCCTAAACCCCTAACAACAAACACTAACCCCCTAACAACAAACAACACTAAACCCGTAACAAGAAACTAACCTAACCCTGTAAAAACAAACAACCCTAACCTCCTAACAACAAACAACCCTATCCCCCAGAAAACAACAACACTAACCCCCTAACCACAAACAACACTAACACTCTAACAACAAAAACTACTAAACCCCAACAAGAAACAACCCTAAACCCCTAACAACAAACACTAACCCCCTAACAACAAACAACACTAAACCCCTAACAAGAAACTAACCTAACCCCGTAACAACAAACAACCCTAACCTCCTAACAGCAAACAACCTTAAACCCCTAAGAACAAACAACCTTCAACCCCTAACAACAAACAACACTAACACCCTAACAACAAAAACCACTAAACCCCAACAAGAAACAACACTAAACCCCTAACAACAAACACTAACCCCCTAACAACAAACAACACTAAACCCCTAACAAGAAACTAACCTAACCCTGTAACAACAAACAGCCCTAACCTCCTAACAACAAACCACCTTAACCCCCTAACAACAAACAACCCTAATCCCTAACAACAAACAATCCTAACCCCCTAACAACCAACAACTCTCACCCCCTAACCACAAACAACACTAACACCCTAACCACAAACAACACTAACCCCGTAAGAACAAACAACACTAACCCCCTAACCACAAACAACACTAACACCCTAACAACGAAAACTACTAAACCCCAAAAAGAAACAACCCTAAACCCCTAACAACAAACACTAACCCCCAACAACAAACAACACTAAACCTCTAACAAGAAACTAACCTAACCCTGTAACAACAAACAACCCTAACCTCCTAACAACAAACAACCTTAAACCCCTAACAACAAACAACCCTAAACCCCTAACAACAAAAAACACTAACACCCTAACAACAAAAAACACTAAACCCCAACAAGAAACAACACTAAACCCCTAACAACAAACACTAACCCCCTAACAACAAACAACACTAAACCCCTAACAAGAAACTAACCTAACCCTGTAACAACAAACAACACTAACATCCTAACAACAAACATCCTTAACCCCCTAACAACAAACAACCCTAAACCCCTAACAACAAACAATCCTAACCCCGTAACAACAACAACGCTCACCCCCTAACCACAAACAGCACTAACACCCTAACCACAAACAACACTAACCCTGTAAGAACAAACAACACTAACCCCCTAACAACAAACAACACTAACACCCTAACAACAAAAACTACTAAACCCCAACAAGAAACAACCCTCAACCCCTAACAACAAACACTAACCCCCTAACAACAAACAACACTCAACCCCTAACAAGAAACTAACCTAACCCCGTAACAACAAACAACCCTAACCTCCTAACAACAAACAACCTTAAACCCCTAACAACAAACAACACAAAACCCCTAACAACAAACAACACTAACACCCTAACAACAAAAACCACTAAACCCCAACAAGAAACAACACTAAACCCCTAACAACAAACACTAACCCCCTAACAACAAACAACACTAAACCCCAACAAGAAACTAACCTAACCCTGTAACAACAAACAACCCTAACCTCCTAACAACAAACATCCTTAACCCCCTAACAACAAACAACCCTAAACCCCTAACAACAAACAATCCTAACCCCGTAACAACCAACAACGCTCACCCCCTAACCACAAACAACACTAACACCCTAACCACAAACAACACTAACACTGTAAGAACAAACAACACTAACCCCCTAACAACAAACAACACTAACACCCTAACAACAAAAACTACTAAACCCCAACAAGAAACAACCCTCAACCCCTAACAACAAACACTAACCCCCTAACAACAAACAACACTCAACCCCTAACAAGAAACTAACCTAACCCCGTAACAACAAACAACCCTAACCTCCTAACAACAAACAACCTTAAACCCCTAACAACAAACAACCCAAAACCCCTAACAACAAACAACACTAACACCCTAACAACAAAAACCACTAAACCCCAACAAGAAACAACACTAAACCCCTAACAACAAACACTAACCCCCTAACAACAAACAACACTAAACCCCTAACAAGAAACTAACCTAACCATGTAACACCAAACAACCCTAACCTCCTAACAACAAACAAACCTAACCCCCAACAAACAACAACACTAACCCCCTAACCACAAACAACACTAACACCCTAACAACAAAAACTACTAAACCCCAACAAGAAGCAAACCTAAACCCCTAACAACAAACAACACTAAACCCCTAACAAGAAACTAACCTAAACCCGTAACAACAAACAATCCTAACCACCTAACAACAAACAACCTTAAACCCCTAACAACAAACAACCCTAAACCCCTAACAACAAGCAACACTAACAACCTAACAACAAAAACCACTAAACCCCAACAAGAAACAACACTAAACCCCTAAGAACAAACACTAACCCCCTAACAACAAACAACACTAAACCCATAACAAGAAACTAACCTAACCCTGTAACAACAAACAACCCTAACCTCCTAACAACAAACAACCTTAACCCCCTAACAACAAACAACCCTAAACCCCTAACAACAAACAATCCTAACCCCCTAACAACCAACAACGCTGACCCCCTAACAACAAACAACACTAACACCCTAACCACAAACAACACTAACCCCGTAAGAACAAACAACACTAACCCCCTAACCACAAACAACACTAACACCCTAACAACAAAAACTACTAAACCCCAACAAGAAACAACCCTAAACCCCTAACAACAAACACTCACTAACCCCCTAAGAACAAACAACACTAAACCCCTAACAAGAAACTAACCTAACCCCGTAACAACAAACAACCCTAACCTCCTAACAAAAAACAACCCTAACCCCCTAACAAACAACAACACGAACCCCCTAACCACAAACAACACTAACACCCTAACAACAAAAATTACTAAACCCCAACAAGAAACAACCCTAAACCCCTAACAACAAACACTAACTCCCTAACAACAAAAAACACTAAACCCCTAACAAGAAACTAACCTAACCCCGTAACAACAAACAACCCTAACCTCTTAACAACAAAAAACCTTAAACCCCTAACAACAAACAACCCTAAACACCTAACAACAAACAACACTAACACCCTAACAACAAAAACCACTAAACCCCAACAACAAACAACACTAAACCCCTAACAACAAACACTAACCCCCTAACAACAAACAACACTAAACCCCTAACAAGAAACTAACCTAACCCTGTAACAACAAATATCCCTAACCTCCTAACAACAAACAACCTTAACCCCCTAACAACAAACAACCCTAAACCTCTAACAACAAACAATCCTAACCCCCTAACAACCAACAACGCTCACCCCCTAACCACAAGCAACACTAACACCCTAACCACAAACAACACTAACACCCTAACCACAAACAACACTAACACCCTAACAACAAAAACTACTAAACCCCAACAAGAAACAACCCTAAACCCCTAACAACAAACACTAACCCCCTAACAACAAACAACCCTAAACCCCTAACAACAAACAACACTAACACCCTAACAACAAAAACCACTAAACCCCAACAAGAAACAACACTAAACCCCTAACAACAAACACTAACACCCTAACAACAAACAACACTAAACCCCTAACAAGAAACTAACCTAACCCTGTAAAAACAAACAACCCTAACCTCCTAACAACAAACAACCCTATCCCCCTAACAAACAACAACACTAATCCCCTAACCACAAACAACACTTACACCCTAACAACAAAAACTACTAAACCCCAACAAGAAACAACCCTAAACCCCTAACAACAAACACTAACCCCCTAACAACAAACAACACTAAACCCCTAACAAGAAACTAACCTAACCCCGTAACAACAAACAACCCTAACCTCCTAACAGCAAACAACCTTAAACCCCTAACAACAAACAACCCTAAACCCCTAACAACAAACAACACTAACACCCTAACAACAAAAACCACTAAACTCCAACAAGAAACAACACTAAACCCCTAACAACAAACACTAACCCCCTAACAACAAACAACACTAAACCCCTAACAAGAAACTAACCTAACCCTGTAACAACAAACAGCCCTAACCTCCTAACAACAAACCACCTTAACCCCCTAACAACAAACAACCCTAAACCCCTAACAACAAACAATCCCAACCCCCTAACAACCAACAACGCTCACCCCCTAACCACAAACAACACTAACACCCTAACAACAAACAACACTAACCCCGTAAGAACAAACAACACTAACACCCTAACCACAAACAACACTAACACCCTAACAACAAAAACTACTAAACTCCAAAAAGAAACAACCCTAAACCCCTAACAACAAACACTAACCCCCTAACAACAAACAACACTAAACCCCTAACAAGAAACTAACCTATCCCTTTCACAACAAACAACCCTAACCTCCTAACAACAAACAACCTTAAACCCCTAACAACAAACAACCCTAAACCCCTAGCAACAAAAAACACTAACACCCTAACAACAAAAAACACTAAACCCCAACAAGAAACAACACTAAACCCCTAACAACAAACACTAACCCCCTAACAACAAACAACACTAAAACCCTAACAAGAAACTAACCTAACCCTGTAACAACAAACAACCCTAACCTCCTAACAACAAACAACCTTAACCCCCTAACAACAAACAACCCTAAACCCCTAACAACAAACAATCCTAACCCCCTAACAACCAACAACGCACACCCCCTATCCACAAACAACACTAACCCCCTAACAACAAACAACACTAACACCCTAAACACAAACAACACTAACCCCGTAAGAACAAACAACACTAACCCCCTAACCACAAACAACACTAACACCCTAACAACAAAAACTACTATACCCCAAAAAGAAACAACCCTAAACCCCTAACAACAAACACTAACCCCCTAACAACAAACAACACCAAACCCCTAACAAGAAACTAACCTAACCCCTAACAACAAACAACCCTAAACCCCTAACAACAAACAATCCTAACACCCTAACAACCAACAACGCTCACCCCATAACCACAAACAACACTAACACCCTAACCACAAACAACACTAACCCTGTAAGAACAAACAACACTAACCCCCTAACAACAAACAACACTAACACCCTAACAACCAAAACTACTAAACCCCAACAAGAAACAACCCTAACCTCCTAACAACAAACAAACCTAACCCCCAACAAACAACAACAGTAACCCCATAACCACAAACAACACTAACACCCTAACAACAAAAACTACTAAACCCCAACAAGAAGCAAACCTAAACCCCTAACAACAAACACTAACCCCCTAACAACAAACAACACTAAACCCCTAACAAGAAACTAACCTAACCCTGTAACAACAACCCTAACCTCCTAACAACAAACAACCTTAACCCCCTAACAACAAACAACCCTAAACCCCTAACAACAAACCATCCTAACCCCCTAACAACCAACAACGCACACCCCCTAACCACAAACAACACTAACACCCTAACCACAAACAACACTATCCCCGCAAGAACAAACAACACTAACCCCCTAACAACAAAGAACACTAACACCCTAACAACAAAAACCACTAAACCCAACAAGAAACAACCCTAAACCCCTAACAACAAACACTAAACCCCTAACAACAAACAACACTAAACCCCTAACAAGAAACTAACCTAACCCCATAACAACAAACAACACTAACCTCCTAACAACAAACAACCTTAAACCCCTAACAACAAACAACCCTAAACCCCTAACAACAAACAACACTAACACCCTAACAACAAACAACACTAACACCCTAACAACAAAAACCACTAAACCCCAACAAGAAACAACACTAAATCCCTAACAACAAACACTAACCCCCTAACAACAAACAACACTAAACCCCTAACAAGAAACTAACCTAACCCTGTAACAACAAACAACCCTAACCTCCTAACAAAAAACAACCCTAAAACCCTAACAAACAACAACACTAACTCCCTAACCACAAACAACACTAACACCCTAGCAACAAAAGCTACTAAACCCCAACAAGAAACAATCCTAAACCCCTAACAACAAACACTAACCCCCTAACAACAAACAACACTAAACCCCTAACAAGATACTAACCTAACCCTGTATCAACAAACAGCCCTAACCTCCTAACAACAAACCACCTTAACCCCCTAACAACAAACAACCCTAAACCCCTAACAACAAACAATCCTAACCCCCTAACAACCAACAACTCTCACCCCCTAACCACAAACAACACTAACACCCTAACCACAAACAACACTAACCCCGTAAGAACAAACAACACTAACCCCCTAACAACAAACAACACTAACACCCTAACAACAAAAACCACTAAACCCCAACAAGAAACAACACTAAACCCCTAACAACAAACACTAACCCCCTAACAACAAACAACACTAAACCCCTAACAAGAAACTAACCTAACCCTGTAACAACAAACAACCCTAACCTCCTAACAACAAACAACCTTAACCCCCAACAACAAACAACCCTAAACCCCTAACAACAAACAATCCTAACATCCTAACAACCAACAACGCACACCCCCTAACCACAAACAACACTAACAGCCTAACCACAAACAACACTAACCCCGTAAGAACAAACAACACTAACCCCCTAACAACAAACAACACTAACACCCTAACAACAAAAACCACTAAACCCCAACAAGAAACAACCCTAAACCCCTAACAACAAACACTAACCCCCTAACAACAAACAACACTAAACCCCTAACAAGAAACTAAACTAACCCTGTAACAACAAACAACCCTAACCTCCTAACAACAAACAACCTTAAACCCCTAACAACAAACAACCCTAAACCCCTAACAACAAAAAACACTAACACCCTAACAACAAAAAACACTAAACCCCAACAAGAAACAACACTAAACCCCTAACAACAAACACTAACCCCCTAACAACAAACAACACTAAACCACTAACAAGAAACTAACCTAACCCTGTAACAACAAACAACCCTAACATCCTAACAACAAACATTCTTAACCCCCTAACAACAAACACCCTAAACCCCTAACAACAAACAATCCTAACCCCCTAACAACCAACAACGCACACCCCCTAACCACAAACAACACTAACACCCTAACCACAAACAACACTAAACCCGTAAGAACAAACTACACTAACCCGCTAACAACAAACAACACTAACACCCTAACAACAAAAACTACTAAACCCCAACAAGAAACAACCCTAAATCCCTAACAACAAACACTAACCCCCTAACAGCAAACAACAGTAAACCCCTAACAAGAAACTAACCTAACCCCGTAAGAACAAACAACACTAACATCCTAACAACAAACATCCTTAACCCCCTAACAACAAACAACCCTAAACCCCTAACAACAAACAATCCTAACCCCCTAACAACCAACAACGCACACCCCCTAACTACAAACAACACTAACACCCTAACCACAAACAACACTAACCCCGTAAGAACAAACTACACTAACCCGCTAACAACAAACAACACTAACACCCTAACAACAAAAACCACTAAACCCCAACAAGAAACAGCCCTAAACCCCTAAAAACAAACACTAACCCCCTAACAACAAACAACACTAAACCCCTAACAAGAAACTAACCTAACCCCGTAACAACAAACAACCCTAACCTCCTAACAACAAACAACCTTAAACCCCTAACAACAAACAACACTAAACCCCTAACAACAAACAACACTAACACCCTAACAACAAAAACCACTAAACCCCAACAAGAAACAACACTAAACCCCTAACAACAAACACTAACCCCCAACAACAAACGACACTAAACCCCTAACAAGAAACTAACCTAACCCTGTAACAACAAACAACCCTAACCTCCTAACAACAAACAACCTTAACCCTCTAACAACAAACAACCCTAAACCCCTAACAACAAACAATCCTAACCCCCTTACAACCAACAACGCTCACCCCCTAACCACAAACAACACTAACACCCTAACCACAAACAACACTAACCCCGTAAGAACAAACAACACTAACCCCCTAACAACAAAACAACACTGACACCCTAACAACAAAAACTACTAAACCCCAAGAAGAAACAACCCTAAACCCCTAAAAACAAACACTAATCCCCTAACAACAAACAACACTAAACCCCTAACAAGAAACTAACCTAACCCCGTAACAACAAACAACCCTAACCTCCTAACAACAACCTTAAACCCCTAACAACAAACAACCCTAAACCCCTAACAACAAACAACACTAACACCCTAACAACAAAAACCACTAAACCCCAACAAGAAACAACACTAAACCCCTAACAACAAACACTAACCCCCTAACAACAAACAACACTAAACCCCTAACAAGAAACTAACCTAACCCTGTAACAACAAACAGCCCTAACGTCCTAACAACAAACAACCTTAACCCCCTAACAAACAACAACACTAACCCCCTAACCACAAACAACACTAACACCCTAACAACAAAAACTACTAAACCCCAACAAGAAACAGCCCTAAACCCCTAACAACAAACACTAACCCCCTAACAACAAAAAACACTAAACCCCTAACAAGAAACTAACCTAACCCCGTAACAACAAACAACCCTAACCTCCTAACAACAAACAATCTTAAACCCCTAACAACAAACAACCCTAAACCCCTAACAACAAACAACACTAACACCCTAACAACAAAAACCACTAAACCCCAACAAGAAACAACACTAAACCCCTAACAACAAACACTAACCCCCTAACAACAAACAACACTAAACCCCTAACAAGAAACTAACCTAACCCTGTAAAAACAAACAACCCTAACCTCCTAACAACAAACAACCCTATCCCCCTAAAAAACAACAACACTAACCCCCTAACCACAAACAACACTAACACTCTAACAACAAAAACTACTAAACCCCAACAAGAAACAACCCTAAACCCCTAACAACAAACACTAACCCCCTAACAACAAACAACACTAAACCCCTAACAAGAAACTAACCTAACCCCGTAACAACAAACAACCCTAACCTCCTAACAGCAAACAACCTTAAACCCCTAAGAACAAACAACCCTCAACCCCTAACAACAAACAACACTAACACCCTAACAACAAAAACCACTAAACCCCAACAAGAAACAACACTAAACCCCTAACAACAAACACTAACCCCCTAACAACAAACAACACTAAACCCCTAACAAGAAACTAACCTAACCCTGTAACAACAAACAGCCCTAACCTCCTAACAACAAACCACCTTAACCCCCTAACAACAAACAACCCTAATCCCTAACAACAAACAATCCTAACCCCCTAACAACCAACAACTCTCACCCCCTAACCACAAACAACACTAACACCCTAACCACAAACAACACTAACCCCGTAAGAATAAACAACACTAACCCCCTAACCACAAACAACACTAACACCCTAACAACAAAAACTACTAAACCCCAAAAAGAAACAACCCTAAACCCCTAACAACAAACACTAACCCCCTAACAACAAACAACACTAAACCCCTAACAAGAAACTAACCTAACCCTGTAACAACAAACAACCCTAACCTCCTAACAACAAACAACCTTAAACCCCTAACAACAAACAACCCTAAACCCCTAACAACAAAAAACACTAACACCCTAACAACAAAAAACACTAAACCCCAACAAGAAACAACACTAAACCCCTAACAACAAACACTAACCCCCTAACAACAAACAACACTAAACCCCTAACAAGAAAGTAACCTAACCCTGTAACAACAAACAACCCTAACATCCTAACAACAAACATCCTTAACCCCCTAACAACAAACAACCCAAAACCCCTAACAACAAACAACACTAACACCCTAACAACAAAAACCACTAAACCCCAAGAAGAAACTACACTAAACCCCTAACAACAAACACTAACCCACTAACAACAAACAACACTAAACCCCTAACAAGAAACTAACCTAACCCTGTAACAACAAAGATCCCTAACCTCCTAACAACAAACAACCTTAACCCCCTAACAACAAACAACCCTAAACCCCTAACAACAAACAACCCTAACCCCCTAACAAACAACAACACTAATCCCCTAACTACAAACAACACTAACACCCTAACAACAAAAACGACTAAACCCCAACAAGAAACAACCCTAAACCCTTAACAACAAACACTAACCCCCTAACAGCAAACAACACTAAACCCCTAACAAGAAACTAACCTAACCCCGTAACAACAAACAACCCTAACCTCCTAACAACAACCTTAAACCCCTAACAACAAACAACCCTAAACCCCTAACAACAAACAACACTAACACCCTAACAACAAAAACCGCTAAACCCCAACAAGAAACAACACTAAACCCCTAACAACAAACACTAACCCCCTAACAACAAACAACACTAAACCCCTAACAAGAAACTAACCTAACCCTGTAACAACAAACAGCCCTAACCTCCTAACAACAAACAACCTTAACCCCCTAACAAACAACAACACTAACCCCCTAACCACAAACAACACTAACACCCTAACAACAAAAACTACTAAACCCCAACAAGAAACAGCCCTAAACCCCTAACAACAAACACTAACCCCCTAACAACAAAAAACACTAAACCCCTAACAAGAAACTAACCTAACCCCGTAACAACAAACAACCCTAACCTCCTAACAACAAATAACCTTAAACCCCTAACAACAAACAACCCTAAACCCCTAACAACAAACAACACTAACACCCTAACAACAAAAACCACTAAACCCCAACAAGAAACAACACTAAACCCCTAACAACAAACACTAACCCCCTAACAACAAACAACACTAAACCCCTAACAAGAATCTAACCTAACCCTGTAACAACAAAGATCCCTAACCTCCTAACAACAAACAACATTAACCCCCTGACAACAAACAACCCTAAACCCCTAACAACAAACCATCCTAACCCCCTAACAACCAACAACGCACACCCCCTAACCACAAACAACACTAACACCCTAACCACAAACAACACTAACCCCGTAAGAACAAACAACACTAACCCCCTAACAACAAACAATACTAACACCCTAACAAGATAAACTACTAAACCCAACAAGAAACAACCCTAAACCCCTAACAACAAACACTAACCCCCTAACAACAAACAACACTAAACCCGTAACAAGAAACTAACCTAACCCTGTAAAAACAAACAACCTTAACCTCCTAACAACAAACAACCCTATCCCCCTAAAAAACAACAACACTAACCCCCTAACCACAAACAACACTAACACTCTAACAACAAAAACTACTAAACCCCAACAAGAAACAACCCTAAACCCCTAACAACAAACACTAACCCCCTAACAACAAACAACACTAAACCCCTAACAAGAAACTAACCTAACCACGTAACAACAAACAACCCTAACCTCCTAACAGCAAACAACCTTAAACCCCTAACAACAAACAACCCTCAACCCCTAACAACAAACAACACTAACACCCTAACAACAAAAACCACTAAACCCCAACAAGAAACAACACTAAACCCCTAACAACAAACACTAACCCCCTAACAACAAACAACACTAAACCCCTAACAAGAAACTAACCTAACCCTGTAACAACAAACAACCCTAACCTCCTAACAACAAACAACCTTAACCCCCTAACAACAAACAACCCTAAACCCCTAACAACAAACAATCCTAACCCCCTAACAACCAACAACGCTGACCCCCTAACCACAAACAACACTAACACCCTAACCACAAACAACACTAACCCCGTAAGAACAAACAACACTAACCCCCTAACCACAAACAACACTAACACCCTAACAACAAAAACTACTAAACCCCAACAAGAAACAACCCTAAACCCCTAACAACAAACACTCACTAACCCCCTAAGAACAAACAACACTAAACCCCTAACAAGAAACTAACCTAACCCCGTAACAACAAACAACCCTAACCTCCTAACAAAAAACAACCCTAACCCCCTAACAAACAACAACACGAACCCCCTAACCACAAACAACACTAACACCCTAACAACAAAAATTACTAAACCCCAACAAGAAACAACCCTAAACCCCTAACAACAAACACTAACTCCCTAACAACAAAAAACACTAAACCCCTAACAAGAAACTAACCTAACCCCGTAACAACAAACAACCCTAACCTCTTAACAACAAAAAACCTTAAACCCCTAACAACAAACAACCCTAAACACCTAACAACAAACAACACTAACACCCTAACAACAAAAACCACTAAACCCCAACAACAAACAACACTAAACCCCTAACAACAAACACTAACCCCCTAACAACAAACAACACTAAACCCCTAACAAGAAACTAACCTAACCCTGTAACAACAAATATCCCTAACCTCCTAACAACAAACAACCTTAACCCCCTAACAACAAACAACCCTAAACCTCTAACAACAAACAATCCTAACCCCCTAACAACCAACAACGCTCACCCCCTAACCACAAGCAACACTAACACCCTAACCACAAACAACACTAACACCCTAACCACAAACAACACTAACACCCTAACAACAAAAACTACTAAACCCCAACAAGAAACAACCCTAAACCCCTAACAACAAACACTAACCCCCTAACAACAAACACCCCTAAACCCCTAACAACAAACAACACTAACACCCTAACAACAAAAACCACTAAACCCCAACAAGAAACAACACTAAACCCCTAACAACAAACACTAACACCCTAACAACAAACAACACTAAACCCCTAACAAGAAACTAACCTAACCCTGTAAAAACAAACAACCCTAACCTCCTAACAACAAACAACCCTATCCCCCTAACAAACAACAACACTAATCCCCTAACCACAAACAACACTTACACCCTAACAACAAAAACTACTAAACCCCAACAAGAAACAACCCTAAACCCCTAACAACAAACACTAACCCCCTAACAACAAACAACACTAAACCCCTAACAAGAAACTAACCTAACCCCGTAACAACAAACAACCCTAACCTCCTAACAGCAAACAACCTTAAACCCCTAACAACAAACAACCCTAAACCCCTAACAACAAACAACACTAACACCCTAACAACAAAAACCACTAAACTCCAACAAGAAACAACACTAAACCCCTAACAACAAACACTAACCCCCTAACAACAAACAACACTAAACCCCTAACAAGAAACTAACCTAACCCTGTAACAACAAACAGCCCTAACCTCCTAACAACAAACCACCTTAACCCCCTAACAACAAACAACCCTAAACCCCTAACAACAAACAATCCCAACCCCCTAACAACCAACAACGCTCACCCCCTAACCACAAACAACACTAACACCCTAACAACAAACAACACTAACCCCGTAAGAACAAACAACACTAACACCCTAACCACAAACAACACTAACACCCTAACAACAAAAACTACTAAACTCCAAAAAGAAACAACCCTAAACCCCTAACAACAAACACTAACCCCCTAACAACAAACAACACTAAACCCCTAACAAGAAACTAACCTATCCCTTTCACAACAAACAACCCTAACCTCCTAACAACAAACAACCTTAAACCCCTAACAACAAACAACCCTAAACCCCTAGCAACAAAAAACACTAACACCCTAACAACAAAAAACACTAAACCCCAACAAGAAACAACACTAAACCCCTAACAACAAACACTAACCCCCTAACAACAAACAACACTAAAACCCTAACAAGAAACTAACCTAACCCTGTAACAACAAACAACCCTAACCTCCTAACAACAAACAACCTTAACCCCCTAACAACAAACAACCCTAAACCCCTAACAACAAACAATCCTAACCCCCTAACAACCAACAACGCACACCCCCTATCCACAAACAACACTAACCCCCTAACAACAAACAACACTAACACCCTAAACACAAACAACACTAACCCCGTAAGAACAAACAACACTAACCCCCTAACCACAAACAACACTAACACCCTAACAACAAAAATTACTATACCCCAAAAAGAAACAACCCTAAACCCCTAACAACAAACACTAACCCCCTAACAACAAAAAACACTAAACCCCTAACAAGAAACTAACCCAACCCCGTAACAACAAACAACCCTAACCCCCTAACAACAAACAACCCTAAACCCCTAACAACAAACACCCCTAAGCTTCTAACAACAAACAACCCTGACCGCCTAACAAACAACAACACTAACCCCCTAACCACAAACAACACTAACACCCTAACAACAAAAACTACTAAACTCCAACAAGAAACAACCCTAAACCCCTAATAACAAACACAACCCCCTGACAACAAACAACCCTAAACCCCTAACAACAAACAACACTAACACGCTAACAACAAAAACCACTAAACCCCAACAAGAAACAACACTAAACCCGTAACAACAAACACTAACTCCCTAACAAGAAACAACACTAAACCCCTAACAAGAAACTAACCTAACCCTGTAACAACAAACAACCCTAACTTCCTAACAACAAACATCCTTAACCCCCTAACAACAAACAACCCTAAAACCCTAACAACAAACAATCCTAACCCCCTAACAACCAACAACGCACACCCCCTAACCACAAACAACACTAACACCCTAACCACAAACAACACTAACCCCGTAAGAACAAACTACACTAACCCCCTAACAACAAACCACGCTAACACCCTAACAACAAAAACTACTAAACCCCAACAAGAAACAACCCTAAACCCCTAACAACAAACACTAACCCCCTAACAACAAACAACACTAAACCCCTAACAAGAAACTAACCTAACCCCGTAACAACAAACAACCCTAACCTCCTAACAACAAACAACCTTAAACCCCTAACAACAAACAACCCTAAACCCCTAACAACAAACAACACTAACACCCTAACAACAAAAACCACCAAACCCCAACAAGAAACAACACTAAACCCCTAACAACAAACACTAACCCCCTAACAACAAACAACACTAAACCCCTAACAAGAAACTAACCTAACCCTGTAACAACAAACAACCCTAACCTCCTAACAACAAACAACCTTAACCCCCTAACAACAAACAACCCTAAACCCCTAACAACAAACAATCCTAACACCCTAACAACCAACAACGCTCACCCCATAACCACAAACAACACTAACACCCTAACCACAAACAACACTAACCCTGTAAGAACAAACAACACTAACCCCCTAACAACAAACAACACTAACACCCTAACAACCAAAACTACTAAACCCCAACAAGAAACAACCCTAACCTCCTAACAACAAACAAACCTAACCCCCAACAAACAACAACAGTAACCCCATAACCACAAACAACACTAACACCCTAACAACAAAAACTACTAAACCCCAACAAGAAGCAAACCTAAACCCCTAACAACAAACACTAACCCCCTAACAACAAACAACACTAAACCCCTAACAAGAAACTAACCTAACCCTGTAACAACAACCCTAACCTCCTAACAACAAACAACCTTAACCCCCTAACAACAAACAACCCTAAACCCCTAACAACAAACCATCCTAACCCCCTAACAACCAACAACGCACACCCCCTAACCACAAACAACACTAACACCCTAACCACAAACAACACTATCCCCGCAAGAACAAACAACACTAACCCCCTAACAACAAAGAACACTAACACCCTAACAACAAAAACCACTAAACCCAACAAGAAACAACCCTAAACCCCTAACAACAAACACTAAACCCCTAACAACAAACAACACTAAACCCCTAACAAGAAACTAACCTAACCCCATAACAACAAACAACACTAACCTCCTAACAACAAACAACCTTAAACCCCTAACAACAAACAACCCTAAACCCCTAACAACAAACAACACTAACACCCTAACAACAAACAACACTAACACCCTAACAACAAAAACCACTAAACCCCAACAAGAAACAACACTAAATCCCTAACAACAAACACTAACCCCCTAACAACAAACAACACTAAACCCCTAACAAGAAACTAACCTAACCCTGTAACAACAAACAACCCTAACCTCCTAACAACAAACAACCTTAACCCCCAACAACAAACAACCCTAAACCCCTAACAACAAACAATCCTAACATCCTAACAACCAACAACGCACACCCCCTAACCACAAACAACACTAACAGCCTAACCACAAACAACACTAACCCCGTAAGAACAAACAACACTAACCCCCTAACAACAAACAACACTAACACCCTAACAACAAAAACCACTAAACCCCAACAAGAAACAACCCTAAACCCCTAACAACAAACACTAACCCCCTAACAACAAACAACACTAAACCCCTAACAAGAAACTAAACTAACCCTGTAACAACAAACAACCCTAACCTCCTAACAACAAACAACCTTAAACCCCTAACAACAAACAACCCTAAACCCCTAACAAAAAAAACACTAACACCCTAACAACAAAAAACACTAAACCCCAACAAGAAACAACACTAAACCCCTAACAACAAACACTAACCCCCTAACAACAAACAACACTAAACCCCTAACAAGAAACTAACCTAACCCTGTAACAACAAACAACCCTAACATCCTAACAACAAACATTCTTAACCCCCTAACAACAAACACCCTAAACCCCTAACAACAAACAATCCTAACCCCCTAACAACCAACAACGCACACCCCCTAACCACAAACAACACTAACACCCTAACCACAAACAACACTAAACCCGTAAGAACAAACTACACTAACCCGCTAACAACAAACAACACTAACACCCTAACAACAAAAACTACTAAACCCCAACAAGAAACAACCCTAAATCCCTAACAACAAACACTAACCCCCTAACAGCAAACAACAGTAAACCCCTAACAAGAAACTAACCTAACCCCGTAAGAACAAACAACACTAACATCCTAACAACAAACATCCTTAACCCCCTAACAACAAACAACCCTAAACCCCTAACAACAAACAATCCTAACCCCCTAACAACCAACAACGCACACCCCCTAACTACAAACAACACTAACACCCTAACCACAAACAACACTAACCCCGTAAGAACAAACTACACTAACCCGCTAACAACAAACAACACTAACACCCTAACAACAAAAACCACTAAACCCCAACAAGAAACAGCCCTAAACCCCTAAAAACAAACACTAACCCCCTAACAACAAACAACACTAAACCCCTAACAAGAAACTAACCTAACCCCGTAACAACAAACAACCCTAACCTCCTAACAACAAACAACCTTAAACCCCTAACAACAAACAACACTAAACCCCTAACAACAAACAACACTAACACCCTAACAACAAAAACCACTAAACCCCAACAAGAAACAACACTAAACCCCTAACAACAAACACTAACCCCCAACAACAAACGACACTAAACCCCTAACAAGAAACTAACCTAACCCTGTAACAACAAACAACCCTAACCTCCTAACAACAAACAACCTTAACCCTCTAACAACAAACAACCCTAAACCCCTAACAACAAACAATCCTAACCCCCTTACAACCAACAACGCTCACCCCCTAACCACAAACAACACTAACACCCTAACCACAAACAACACTAACCCCGTAAGAACAAACAACACTAACCCCCTAACAACAAAACAACACTGACACCCTAACAACAAAAACTACTAAACCCCAACAAGAAACAACCCTAAACCCCTAAAAACAAACACTAATCCCCTAACAACAAACAACACTAAACCCCTAACAAGAAACTAACCTAACCCCGTAACAACAAACAACCCTAACCTCCTAACAACAACCTTAAACCCCTAACAACAAACAACCCTAAACCCCTAACAACAAACAACACTAACACCCTAACAACAAAAACCACTAAACCCCAACAAGAAACAACACTAAACCCCTAACAACAAACACTAACCCCCTAACAACAAACAACACTAAACCCCTAACAAGAAACTAACCTAACCCTGTAACAACAAACAGCCCTAACGTCCTAACAACAAACAACCTTAACCCCCTAACAAACAACAACACTAACCCCCTAACCACAAACAACACTAACACCCTAACAACAAAAACTACTAAACCCCAACAAGAAACAGCCCTAAACCCCTAACAACAAACACTAACCCCCTAACAACAAAAAACACTAAACCCCTAACAAGAAACTAACCTAACCCCGTAACAACAAACAACCCTAACCTCCTAACAACAAACAATCTTAAACCCCTAACAACAAACAACCCTAAACCCCTAACAACAAACAACACTAACACCCTAACAACAAAAACCACTAAACCCCAACAAGAAACAACACTAAACCCCTAACAACAAACACTAACCCCCTAACAACAAACAACACTAAACCCCTAACAAGAAACTAACCTAACCCTGTAAAAACAAACAACCCTAACCTCCTAACAACAAACAACCCTATCCCCCTAAAAAACAACAACACTAACCCCCTAACCACAAACAACACTAACACTCTAACAACAAAAACTACTAAACCCCAACAAGAAACAACCCTAAACCCCTAACAACAAACACTAACCCCCTAACAACAAACAACACTAAACCCCTAACAAGAAACTAACCTAACCCCGTAACAACAAACAACCCTAACCTCCTAACAGCAAACAACCTTAAACCCCTAAGAACAAACAACCCTCAACCCCTAACAACAAACAACACTAACACCCTAACAACAAAAACCACTAAACCCCAACAAGAAACAACACTAAACCCCTAACAACAAACACTAACCCCCTAACAACAAACAACACTAAACCCCTAACAAGAAACTAACCTAACCCTGTAACAACAAACAGCCCTAACCTCCTAACAACAAACCACCTTAACCCCCTAACAACAAACAACCCTAATCCCTAACAACAAACAATCCTAACCCCCTAACAACCAACAACTCTCACCCCCTAACCACAAACAACACTAACACCCTAACCACAAACAACACTAACCCCGTAAGAATAAACAACACTAACCCCCTAACCACAAACAACACTAACACCCTAACAACAAAAACTACTAAACCCCAAAAAGAAACAACCCTAAACCCCTAACAACAAACACTAACCCCCTAACAACAAACAACACTAAACCCCTAACAAGAAACTAACCTAACCCTGTAACAACAAACAACCCTAACCTCCTAACAACAAACAACCTTAAACCCCTAACAACAAACAACCCTAAACCCCTAACAACAAAAAACACTAACACCCTAACAACAAAAAACACTAAACCCCAACAAGAAACAACACTAAACCCCTAACAACAAACACTAACCCCCTAACAACAAACAACACTAAACCCCTAACAAGAAAGTAACCTAACCCTGTAACAACAAACAACCCTAACATCCTAACAACAAACATCCTTAACCCCCTAACAACAAACAACCCAAAACCCCTAACAACAAACAACACTAACACCCTAACAACAAAAACCACTAAACCCCAAGAAGAAACTACACTAAACCCCTAACAACAAACACTAACCCACTAACAACAAACAACACTAAACCCCTAACAAGAAACTAACCTAACCCTGTAACAACAAAGATCCCTAACCTCCTAACAACAAACAACCTTAACCCCCTAACAACAAACAACCCTAAACCCCTAACAACAAACAACCCTAACCCCCTAACAAACAACAACACTAGTCCCCTAACTACAAACAACACTAACACCCTAACAACAAAAACGACTAAACCCCAACAAAAAACAACCCTAAACCCTTAACAACAAACACTAACCCCCTAACAGCAAACAACACTAAACCCCTAACAAGAAACTAACCTAACCCCGTAACAACAAACAACCCTAACCTCCTAACAACAACCTTAAACCCCTAACAACAAACAACCCTAAACCCCTAACAACAAACAACACTAACACCCTAACAACAAAAACCGCTAAACCCCAACAAGAAACAACACTAAACCCCTAACAACAAACACTAACCCCCTAACAACAAACAACACTAAACCCCTAACAAGAAACTAACCTAACCCTGTAACAACAAACAGCCCTAACCTCCTAACAACAAACAACCTTAACCCCCTAACAAACAACAACACTAACCCCCTAACCACAAACAACACTAACACCCTAACAACAAAAACTACTAAACCCCAACAAGAAACAGCCCTAAACCCCTAACAACAAACACTAACCCCCTAACAACAAAAAACACTAAACCCCTAACAAGAAACTAACCTAACCCCGTAACAACAAACAACCCTAACCTCCTAACAACAAATAACCTTAAACCCCTAACAACAAACAACCCTAAACCCCTAACAACAAACAACACTAACACCCTAACAACAAAAACCACTAAACCCCAACAAGAAACAACACTAAACCCCTAACAACAAACACTAACCCCCTAACAACAAACAACACTAAACCCCTAACAAGAATCTAACCTAACCCTGTAACAACAAAGATCCCTAACCTCCTAACAACAAACAACATTAACCCCCTGACAACAAACAACCCTAAACCCCTAACAACAAACCATCCTAACCCCCTAACAACCAACAACGCACACCCCCTAACCACAAACAACACTAACACCCTAACCACAAACAACACTAACCCCGTAAGAACAAACAACACTAACCCCCTAACAACAAACAATACTAACACCCTAACAAGATAAACTACTAAACCCAACAAGAAACAACCCTAAACCCCTAACAACAAACACTAACCCCCTAACAACAAACAACACTAAACCCGTAACAAGAAACTAACCTAACCCTGTAAAAACAAACAACCTTAACCTCCTAACAACAAACAACCCTATCCCCCTAAAAAACAACAACACTAACCCCCTAACCACAAACAACACTAACACTCTAACAACAAAAACTACTAAACCCCAACAAGAAACAACCCTAAACCCCTAACAACAAACACTAACCCCCTAACAACAAACAACACTAAACCCCTAACAAGAAACTAACCTAACCACGTAACAACAAACAACCCTAACCTCCTAACAGCAAACAACCTTAAACCCCTAACAACAAACAACCCTCAACCCCTAACAACAAACAACACTAACACCCTAACAACAAAAACCACTAAACCCCAACAAGAAACAACACTAAACCCCTAACAACAAACACTAACCCCCTAACAACAAACAACACTAAACCCCTAACAAGAAACTAACCTAACCCTGTAACAACAAACAGCCCTAACCTCCTAACAACAAACCACCTTAACCCCCTAACAACAAACAACCCTAATCCCTAACAACAAACAATCCTAACCCCCTAACAACCAACAACTCTCACCCCCTAACCACAAACAACACTAACACCCTAACCACAAACAACACTAACCCCCTAACCACAAACATCACTAACACCCTAACAACAAAAACTACTAAACCCCAAAAAGAAACAACCCTAAACCCCTAACAACAAACACTAACCCCCTAACAACAAACAACACTAAACCCCTAACAAGAAACTAACCTAACCCCGTAACAACAAACAACCCTAACCTCCTAACAACAAACAACCTTAAACCCCTAACAACAAACAACCCTAAACCCCTAACAACAAAAAACACTAACACCCTAACAACAAAAAACACTAAACCACAACAAGAAACAACACTAAACCCCTAACAACAAACACTAACCCCCTAACAACAAACAACACTAAACCCCTAACAAGAAAATAACCTAACCCTGTAACAACAAACAACCCTAACATCCTAACAACAAACATCCTTAACCCCCTAACAACAAACAACCCTAAACCCCTAACAACAAACAATCCTAACCCCGTAACAACCAACAACGCTCACCCCCTAACCACAAACAACACTAACACCCTAACCACAAACAACACTAACCCTGTAAGAACAAACAACACTAACCCCCTAACAACAAACAACACTATCACCCTAACAACAAAAACTACTAAACCCCAACAAGAAACAACCCTCAACCCCTAACAACAAACACTAACCCCCTAACAACAAACAACACTCAACCCCTAACAAGAAACTAACCTAACCCCGTAACAACAAACAACCCTAACCTCCTAACAACAAACAACCTTAAACCCCTAACAACAAACAACCCAAAACCCCTAACAACAAACAACACTAACACCCTAAAAACAAAAAACACTAAACCCCAACAAGAAACAACACTAAACCCCTAACAACAAACACTAACCCCCTAACAACAAACAACACTAAACCCCTAACAAGAAACTAACCTAACCCTGTAACAACAAACAACCCTAAACTCCTAACAACAAACATCCTTAACCCCCTAACAACAAACAACCCTAAACCCCTAACAACAAACAATCCTAACCCCGTAACAACCAACAACGCTCACCCCCTAACCACAAACAACACTAACACCCTAACCACAAACAACACTAACCCTGTAAGAACAAACAACACTAACCCCCTAACAACAAACAACACTAACACCCTAACAACAAAAACTACTAAACCCCAACAAGAAACAACCCTCAACCCCTAACAACAAACACTAAACCCCTAACAACAAACAACACTCAACCCCTAACAAGAAACTAACCTAACCCCGTAACAACAAACAACCCTAACCTCCTAACAACAAACAACCTTAAACCCCTAACAACAAACAACCCAAAATCCCTAACAACAAACAACACTAACACCCTAACAACAAAAACCACTAAACCCCAACAAGAAACAACACTAAACCCCTAACAACAAACACTAACCCCCTAACAACAAACAACACTAAACCCCTAACAAGAAACTAACCTAACCCTGTAACAACAAACAACCCTAACCTCCTAACAAAAAACAATCTTAACCCCCTGATAACAAACAACTATAAACCCCTAACAACAAACAATTCTAACCCCCTAACAACCAACAACGCTCACCCCCTAACAACAAACAACTCTAACACCCTAACCACAAAAACACTAACCCCGTAAGAACAATCAACACTAACCCCCTAACAACAAACAACCTTAAACCCCTAACAACAAACAACACTAAACCCCTAACAACAAACAACACTAACACCCTAACACCAAAAACCACTAAACCCCAACAAGAAACAACACTAAACCTCTAACAACAAACACTAACCCTCTAACAACAAACAACACTAAACCCCTAACAAGAAACTAACCTAACCCTGTAACAACAAACAACCCTAACCTCCTAACAACAAACAAACCTAACCCCCAACAAACAACAACACTAACCCCCTAACCACAAACAACACTAACACCCTAACAACAAAAAGTACTAAACCCCAACAAGAAGCAAACCTAAACCCCTAACAACAAACAACACTAAACCCCTAACAAGAAACTAACCTAACCCCGTAACAACAAACAACCCTAACCTCCTAACAACAAACAACCCTAACCCCCTAACAAACAACAACACTAAGCCCCTAACCACAAACAACACTAACATCCTAACAACTAAAACTACTAAACCCCAACAAGAAACAACCCTAAACCCCTAACAACAAACACTAACCCCCTAACAACAAACAACACTAAACCCCTAACAAGAAACTAACCTAACCCCGTAACAACAAACAACCCTAACCTCCTAACAACAAACAACCTTAAACCCCTAACAACAAACAACCCAAAACCCCTAACAACAAACAACACTAACACCCTAACAACAAAAACCACTAAACCCCAACAAGAAACAACACTAAACCCCTAACAACAAACACTAACCCCCTAACAACAAACAACCCTAAACCCCTAACAACAAACAATCCTAACCCCCTAACAACCAACAACTCTCACCCCCTAACCACAAACAACACTAACACCCTAACCACAAACAACACTAACCCCCTAACCACAAACATCACTAACACCCTAACAACAAACAACACTAACACCCTAACAACAAAAACTACTGAACCCCAACAAGAAACAACCCTCAACCCCTAACAACAAACACTAACCCCCTAACAACAAACAACACTAAACCCCTAACAAGAAACTAACCTAACCCCGTAACAACAAACAACCCTAACCTCCTAACAACAAACAACCTTAAACCCCTAACAACAAACAACCCAAAACCCCTAACAACAAACAACACTAACACCCTAACAACAAAAACCACTAAACCCCAACAAGAAACAACACTAAACCCCTAACAACAAACACTAACCCCCTAACAACAAACAACACTAAACCCCTAACAAGAAACTAACCTAACCCTGTAACAACAAACAACCCTAACCTCCTAACAACAAACATCCTTAACCCCCTAACAACAAACAACCCTAAACCCCTAACAACAAACAATCCTAACCCCGTAACAACCAACAACGCTCACCCCCTAACCACAAACAACACTAACACCCTAACCACAAACAACACTAACCCTGTAAGAACAAACAACACTAACCCCCTAACAACAAACAACACTAACACCCTAACAACAAAAACTACTAAACCCCAACAAGAAACAACCCTCAACCCCTAACAACAAACACTAACCCCCTAACAACAAACAACACTCAACCCCTAACAAGAAACTAACCTAACCCTGTAACAACAAACAACCCTAACCTCCTAACAAAAAACAACCTTAAACCCCTAACAACAAACAACCCAAAACCCCTAACAACAAACAACACTAACACCCTAACAACAAAAACCACTAAACCCCAACAAGAAACAACACTAAACCCCTAACAACAAACACTAACCCCCTAACAACAAACAACACTAAACCCCTAACAAGAAACTAACCTAACCCTGTAACAACAAACAACCCTAACCTCCTAACAAAAAACAATCTTAACCCCCTAATAACAAACAACTATAAACCCCTAACAACAAACAACTCTAACACCCTAACCACAAAAACACTAACCCCGTAAGAACAATCAACACTAACCCCCTAACAACAAACAACCTTAAACCCCTAACAACAAACAACACTAAACCCCTAACAACAAACAACACTAACACCCTAACAACAAAAACCACTAAACCCCAACAAGAAACAACACTAAACCTCTAACAACAAACACTAACCTTCTAACAACAAACAACACTAAACCCCTAACAAGAAACTAACCTAACCCTGTAACAACAAACAACCCTAACCTCCTAACAACAAGCAAACCTAACCCCCAACAAACAACAACACTAACCCCCTAACCACAAACAACACTAACACCCTAAAAACAAAAACTACTAAACCCCAACAAGAAGCAAACCTAAATCCCTAACAACAAACAACACTAAACCCCTAACAAGAAACTAACCTAACCCCGTAACAACAAACAACCCTAACCTCCTAACAACAAACAACCTTAAACCCCTAACAACAAACAACCCTAAACCCCTAACAACAAACAGCACTAACACCCTAACAACAAAAACCACTAAACCCCAACAAGAAACAACACTAAACCCCTACCAACAAGCACTAACCCCCTAACAACAAACAACACTAAACCCCTCACAAGAAACTAACCTAACCCTGTAACAACAAACAGCCCTAACCTCCTAACAACAAACCACCTTAACCCCCTAACAACAAACAACCCTAAACCCCTAACAACAAACAATCCTAACCCCCTAACAACCAACAACTCTCACTCCCTAACCACAAACAACACTAACACCCTAACCACAAACAACACTAACCCCGTAAGAACAAACAACACTAACCCCCTAACCACAAACAACACTAACACCCTAACAACAAAAACCACTAAACCCCAACAAGAAACAACACTAAACCCCTAACAACAAACACTAACCCCCTAACAACAAACAACACTAAACCCCTAACAAGAAACTAACCTAACCCTGTAACAACCAACAACCCTAACCTCCTAACAACAAACAACCTTAAACCCCTAACAACAAACAACCCTAAACCCCTAACAACAAAAAACACTAACACCCTAACAACAAAAAACACTAAACCCCAACAAGAAACAACACTAAACCCCTAACAACAAACACTAACCCCGTAACAACGAACAACACTAAACCTCTAACAAGAAACTAACCTAACCCTGTAACAACAAACAACCCTAACCTCCTAACAACAAACAACCTTAACCCCCTAACAACAAGCAACCCTAAACCCCTAACAACAAACAATCCTAACCCCCTAACAACCAACAACGCACACCCCCTATCCACAAACAACACTAACCCCCTAACCACAAACAACACTAACACCCTAACAACAAGAACTACTAAACCCCAACAAGAAACAACCCTAAACCCCTAACAACAAACACTAACCCCCTAACAACAAACAACACTAAACCCCTAACAAGAAACTAACCTAAACCCGTAACAACAAACAACCCTCACCTCCTAACAACAAACAACCTTAAACCCCTAACAACAAACAACCCTAAACCCCTAACAACAAACAACACTAACACCCTAACAACAAAAACCATTAAACCCCAACAAGAAACAACACTAAACCCCTAACAACAAACACTAACCCCCTAACAACAAACAACACTAAACCCCTAACAATAAACTAACCTAACCCTGTAACAACAAACAACCCTAACCTCCTAACAACAAACAACCCTAACCCCCTAACAAACAACAACACTAAGCCCCTAACCACAAACAACACTAACACCCTAACAACTAAAACTACTAAACCCCAACAAGAAACAACCCTAAACCCCTAACAACAAACACTAACCCCCTAACAACAAACAACACTAAACCCCTAACAAGAAACTAACCTAACCCCGTAACAACAAACAACCCTAACCTCCTAACAACAAACAACCTTAAACCCCTAACAACAAACAACCCTAAACACCTAACAACAAACAACACTAACACCCTACCAACAAAAACCACTAAACCCCAACAAGAAACAACACTAAACCCCTAACAACAAACACTAACCTCCTAGCAACAAACAACACTAAACCCCTAACAAGAAACTAACCTAACCCTGTAACAACAAACAACCCTAACCTCCTAACAACAAACAACCTTAACCCCCTAACAACAAACAACGGTAAACCCCTAACGACAAATAATCCTAACCCCCTAACAACCAACAACGCACACCCCCTAACCACTAACAACACTAACACCCTAACCACAAACAACACTAACCCCGTAAGAACAAACAACACTAACCCCCTAACAACAAACAAAACTAACACCCTAACAACAAAAACTACTAAACCCCAACAAGAAACAACCCTAAACCCCTAACAACAAACACTAACCCCCTAACAACAAACAACACTAAACCCCTAACAGGAAACTAACCTAACCCCGTAACAACAAACAACCCTAACCTCCTAAAAACAAACAACCTTAAACCCCTAACAAAAAACAACCCTAAACCCCTAACAACAAACACTAACACCCTAACAACAAAAACCACTAAACCCCAACAAGAAACACTAAACCCCTAACAACAAACACTAACCCCCTAACAACAAACAACACTAAACCCATAACAAGAAACTAACCTAACCCTGTAACAACAAACAACCCTAACCTCCTAACAACAAACAACCTTAACCCCCTAACAACAAACAACCCTAAACCCCTAACAACAAACAATCCTAACCCCCTAACAACCAACAACGCTCATCCTCTAACCACAAACAACACTAACACCCTAAGCAAAAACAAGACAAACCCTGTAAGAACAAACAACACTAACCCCCTAACAACAAAAACCACTAAACCCCAACAAGAAACAACACTAAACCCCTAACAACAAACACTAACCCCCTAACAACAAACAACACTAAACCCCTAACAAGAAACTAAAATAACCCTGTAACAACAAAGAACCCAAACCTCCTAACAACAAACAACCCTAACCCCCTAACAAACAACAACACTAAGCCTCTAACCACAAGCAACACTAACACCCTAACAACTAAAACTACTAAACCCCAACAAGAAACAACCCTAAACCCCTAACAACAAACACTAACCCCCTAACAACAAACAACACTAAACCCGTAACAAGAAACTAACCTAACCCTGTAAAAACAAACAACCCTAACCTCCTAACAACAAACAACCCTATCCCCCTAAAAAACAACAACACTAACCAACTAACCACAAACAACACTAACACTCTAACAACAAAAACTACTAAACCCCAACAAGAAACAACCCTAAACCCCTAACAACAAACACTAACCCCCTAACAACAAACAACACTAAACCCCTAACAAGAAACTAACCTAACCCTGTAACAACAAACAACCCTAACCTCCTAACAGCAAACAACCTTAAACCCCTAAGAACAAACAACCCTCAACCCCTAACAACAAACAACACTAACACCCTAACAACAAAAACCACTAAACCCAACAAGAAACAACACTAAACCCCTAACAACAAACACTAACCCCCTAACAACAAACAACACTAACCCCCTAACAAGAAACTAACCTAACCCTGTAACAACAAACAGCCCTAACCTTCTAACAACAAACCACCTTAACCCCCTAACAACAAACAACCCTAATCCCTAACAACAAACAATCCTAACCCCCTAACAACCAACAACTCTCACCCCCTAACCACAAACAACACTAACACCCTAACCACAAACAACACTAACCCCGTAAGAACAAACAACACTAACCCCCTAACCACAAACAACACTAACACCCTAACAACGAAAACTACCAAACTCCAAAAAGAAACAACCCTAAACCCCTAACAACAAACACTAACCCCCTAACAACAAACAACACTAAACCCCTAACAAGAAACTAACCTAACCCTGTAACAACAAACAACCCTAACCTCCTAACAACAAACAACCTTAAACCCCTAACAACAAACAACCCTAAACCACTAACAACAAAAAACACTAACACCCTAACAACAAAAAACACTAAACCCCAACAAGAAACAACACTAAACCCCTAACAACAAACACTAACCCCCTAACAACAAACAACACTAAACCCCTAACAAGAAAGTAACCTAACCCTGTAACAACAAACAACCCTAACATCCTAACAACAAACATCCTTAACCCCCTAACAACAAACAACCCTAAACCCCTAACAACAAACAATCCTAACCCCGTAACAACAACAACGCTCACCCCCTAACCACAAACAACACTAACACCCTAACCACAAACAACACTAACCCTGTAAGAACAAACAACACTAACCCCCTAACAACAAACAACACTAACACCCTAACAACAAAAACTACTAAACCCCAACAAGAAACAACCCTCAACCCCTAACAACAAACACTAACCCCCTAACAACAAACAACACTCAACCCCTAACAAGAAACTAACCTAACCCCGTAACAACAAACAACCCTAACCTCCTAACAACAAACAACCTTAAACCCCTAACAACAAACAACCCTAAACCCCTAACAACAAACAACACTAACACCCTAACAACAAAAACCACTAAACCCCAACAAGAAACAACACTAAACCCCTAACAACAAACACTAACCCCATAACAACAAACAACACTAAACCCCTAACAAGAAACTAACCTAACCCTGTAACAACAAACAACCCTAACCTCCTAACAAAAAACAATCTTAACCCCCTAATAACAAACAACTATAAACCCCTAACAACAAACAATTCTAACCCCCTAACAACCAACAACGCTCACCCCCTAACAACAAACAACTCTAACACCCTAACCACAAAAACACTAACCCCGTAAGAACAATCAACACTAACCCCCTAACAACAAACAACCTTAAACCCCTAACAACAAACAACACTAAACCCCTAACAACAAACAACAGTAACACCCTAACAACAAAAACCACTAAACCCCAACAAGAAACAACACTAAACCCCTAACAACAAACACTAACCCCCTAACAACAAACAACACTAAACCCCTAACAAGAAACTAACCTAACCCTGTAACAACAAACAACCCTAATCCCTAACAACAAACAATCCTAACCCCCTAACAACCAACAACTCTCACCCCCTAACCACAAGCAACACTAACACCCTAACCACAAACAACACTAACCCCCTAACCACAAACAACACTAACACCCTAACCACAAACAACACTAACCCTGTAAGAACAAACAACACTAACCCCCTAACAACAAACAACGCTAACACCCTAACAACAAAAACTACTAAACCCCAACAAGAAACAACCCTCAACCCCTAACAACAAACACTAACCCCCTAACAACAAACAACACTCAACCCCTAACAAGAAACTAACCTAACCCCGTAACAACAAACAACCCTAACCTCCTAACAACAAACAACCTTAAACCCCTAACAACAAACAACCCTAAACCCCTAACAACAAACAACACTAACACCCTAACAACAAAAACCACTAAACCCCAACAAGAAACAACACTAAACCCCTAACAACAAACACTAACCCCATAACAACAAACAACACTAAACCCCTAACAAGAAACTAACCTAACCCTGTAACAACAAACAACCCTAACCTCCTAACAAAAAACAATCTTAACCCCCTAATAACAAACAACTATAAACCCCTAACAACAAACAATTCTAACCCCCTAACAACCAACAACGCTCACCCCCTAACAACAAACAACTCTAACACCCTAACCACAAAAACACTAACCCCGTAAGAACAATCAACACTAACCCCCTAACAACAAACAACCTTAAACCCCTAACAACAAACAACACTAAACCCCTAACAACAAACAACAGTAACACCCTAACAACAAAAACCACTAAACCCCAACAAGAAACAACACTAAACCCCTAACAACAAACACTAACCCCCTAACAACAAACAACACTAAACCCCTAACAAGAAACTAACCTAACCCTGTAACAACAAACAACCCTAACCTCCTAACAACAAACAAACCTAACCCCCAACAAACAACAACACTAACCCCCTAACCACAAACAACACTAACACCCTAACAACAAAAACTACTAAACCCCAACAAGAAGCAAACCTAAACCCCTAACAACAAGCAACACTAAACCCCTAACAAGAAACTAACCTAACCCCGTAACAACAAACAATCCTAACCTCCTAACAACAAACAACCTTAAACCCCTAACAACAAACAACCCTAAACCCCTAACAACAAACAGCACTAACACCCTAACAACAAAAACCACTAAACCCCAACAAGAAACAACACTAAACCCCTACCAACAAACACTAACCCCCTAACAACAAACAACACTAAACCCCTAACAAGAAACTAACCTAACCCTGTAACAACAAACAGCCCTAACCTCCTAACAACAAACCACCTTAACCCCCTAACAACAAACAACCCTAAACCCCTAACAACAAACTATCCTAACCCCCTAACAACCAACAACTCTCACCCCTAACCACAAACAACACTAACACCCTAACCACAAACAACACTAACCCCGTAAGAACAAACAACACTAACCCCCTAACCACAAACAACACTAACACCCTAACAACAAAAACTACTAAACTCCAAAAAGAAACAACCCTAAACCCCTAACAACAAACACTAACGCCCTAACAACAAACAACACTAAACCCATAACAAGAAACTAACCTAACCCTGTAACAACAAACAACCCTAACCTCCTAACAACAAACAACCTTAAACCCCTAACAACAAACAACCCTAAACCCCTAACAACAAAAAACACTAACACCCTAACAACAAAAAACACTAAACCCCAACAAGAAACAACACTAAACCCCTAACAACAAACACTAACCCTGTAACAACGAACAACACTAAACCTCTAACAAGAAACTAACCTAACCCTGTAACAACAAACAACCCTAACCTCCTAACAACAAACAACCTTAACCCCCTAACAACAAGCAACCCTAAACCCCTAACAACAAACAATCCTAACCCCCTAACAACCAACAACGCACACCCCCTATCCACAAACAACACTAACCCCCTAACCACAAACAACACTAACACCCTAACAACAAGAACTACTAAACCCCAACAAGAAACAACCCTAAACCCCTAACAACAAACACTAACCCCCTAACAACAAACAACACTAAACCCCTAACAAGAAACTAACCTAAACCCGTAACAACAAACAACCCTCACCTCCTAACAACAAACAACCTTAAACCCCTAACAACAAACAACCCTAAACCCCTAACAACAAACAACACTAACACCCTAACAACAAAAACCATTAAACCCCAACAAGAAACAACACTAAACCCCTAACAACAAACACTAACCCCCTAACAACAAACAACACTAAACCCCTAACAATAAACTAACCTAACCCTGTAACAACAAACAACCCTAACCTCCTAACAACAAACAACCCTAACCCCCTAACAAACAACAACACTAAGCCCCTAACCACAAACAACACTAACACCCTAACAACTAAAACTACTAAACCCCAACAAGAAACAACCCTAAACCCCTAACAACAAACACTAACCCCCTAACAACAAACAACACTAAACCCCTAACAAGAAACTAACCTAACCCCGTAACAACAAACAACCCTAACCTCCTAACAACAAACAACCTTAAACCCCTAACAACAAACAACCCTAAACACCTAACAACAAACAACACTAACACCCTAACAACAAAAACCACTAAAACCCAACAAGAAACAACACTAAACCCCTAACAACAAACACTAACCTCCTAACAACAAACAACACTAAACCCCTAACAAGAAACTAACCTAACCCTGTAACAACAAACAACCCTAACCTCCTAACAACAAACAACCTTAACCCCGTAACAACAAACAACCGTAAACCCCTAACGACAAATAATCCTAACCCCCTAACAACCAACAACGCACACCCCCTAACCACTAACAACACTAACACCCTAACCACAAACAACACTAACCCCGTAAGAACAAACAACACTAACCCCCTAACAACAAACAAAACTAACACCCTAACAACAAAAACTACTAAACCCCAACAAGAAACAACCCTAAACCCCTAACAACAAACACTAACCCCCTAACAACAAACAACACTAAACCCCTAACAAGAAACTAACCTAACCCCGTAACAACAAACAACCCTAACCTCCTAAAAACAAACAACCTTAAACCCCTAACAACAAACAACCCTAAACCCCTAACAACAAACACTAACACCCTAACAACAAAAACCACTAAACCCCAACAAGAAACACTAAACCCCTAACAACAAACACTAACCCCCTAACAACAAACAACACTAAACCCATAACAAGAAACTAACCTAACCCTGTAACAACAAACAACCCTAACCTCCTAACAACAAACAACCTTAACCCCCTAACAACAAACAACCCTAAACCCCTAACAACAAACAATCCTAACCCCCTAACAACCAACAACGCTCATCCTCTAACCACAAACAACACTAACACCCTAAGCAAAAACAAGACAAACCCCGTAAGAACAAACAACACTAACCCCCTAACAACAAACAACACTAACACCCTAACAACAAAAACTACTAAACCCCAACAAGAAACAACCCTAAACCCCTAACAACAAACACTAACACCCTAACAACAAACAACACTCAACCCCTAACAAGAAACTAACCTAACCCCGTAACAACAAACAACCCTAACCTCCTAACAACAAACAACCTTAAACCCCTAACAACAAACAACCCTAAACCCCTAACAACAAACAACACTAACACCCTAACAACAAAAACCACTAAACCCCAACAAGAAACAACACAAAACCCCTAACAACAAACACTAACCCCTTAACAACAAACAACACTAAACCCCTAACAAGAAACTAACCTAACCCTGTAACAACAAACAACCCTAACCTCCTAACAAAAAACAATCTTAACCCCCTAATAACAAACAACTATAAACCCCTAACAACAAACAATTCTAACCCCCTAACAACCAACAACGCTCACCCCCTAACAACAAACAACTCTAACACCCTAACCACAAAAACACTAACCCCGTAAGAACAATCAACGCTAACCCCCTAACAACAAACAACCTTAAACCCCTAACAACAAACAACACTAAACCCCTAACAACAAACAACAGTAACACCCTAACAACAAAAACCACTAAACCCCAACAAGAAACAACACTAAACCCCTAACAACAAACACTAACCCCCTAACAACAAACAACACTAAACCCCTAACAAGAAACTAACCTAACCCTGTAACAACAAACAACCCTAACCTCCTAACAACAAACAAACCTAACCCCCAACAAACAACAACACTAACCCCCTAACCACAAACAACACTAACACCCTAACAACAAAAACTACTAAACCCCAACAAGAAGCAAACCTAAACCCCTAACAACAAACAACACTAAACCCCTAACAAGAAACTAACCTAACCCCGTAACAACAAACAATCCTAACCTCCTAACAACAAACAACCTTAAACCCCTAACAACAAACAACCCTAAACCCCTAACAAAAAACAGCACTAACACCCTAACAACAAAAACCACTAAACCCCAACAAGAAACAACACTAAACCCCTACCAACAAACACTAACCCCCTAACAACAAACAACACTAAACCCCTAACAAGAAACTAACCTAACCCTGTAACAACAAACAGCCCTAACCTCCTAACAACAAACCACCTTAACCCCCTAACAACAAACAACCCTAAACCCCTAACAACAAACTATTCTAACCCCCTAACAACCAACAACTCTCACCCCTAACCACAAACAACACTAACACCCTAACCACAAACAACACTAACCCCGTAAGAACAAACAACACTAACCCCCTAACCACAAACAACACTAACACCCTAACAACAAAAACTACTAAACTCCAAAAAGAAACAACCCTAAACCCCTAACAACAAACACTAACGCCCTAACAACAAACAACACTAAACCCATAACAAGAAACTAACCTAACCCTGTAACAACAAACAACCCTAACCTCCTAACAACAAACAACCTTAAACCCCTAACAACAAACAACCCTAAACCCCTAACAACAAAAAACACTAACACCCTAACAACAAAAAACACTAAACCCCAACAAGAAACAACACTAAACCCCTAACAACAAACACTAACCCCGTAACAACGAACAACACTAAACCTCTAACAAGAAACTAACCTAACCCTGTAACAACAAACAACCCTAACCTCCTAACAACAAACAACCTTAACCCCCTAACAACAAGCAACCCTAAACCCCTAACAACAAACAATCCTAACCCCCTAACAACCAACAACGCACACCCCCTATCCACAAACAACACTAACCCCCTAACCACAAACAACACTAACACCCTAACAACAAGAACTACTAAACCCCAACAAGAAACAACCCTAAACCCCTAACAACAAACACTAACCCCCTAACAACAAACAACACTAAACCCCTAACAAGAAACTAACCTAAACCCGTAACAACAAACAACCCTCACCTCCTAACAACAAACAACCTTAAACCCCTAACAACAAACAACCCTAAACCCCTAACAACAAACAACACTAACACCCTAACAACAAAAACCATTAAACCCCAACAAGAAACAACACTAAACCCCTAACAACAAACACTAACCCCCTAACAACAAACAACACTAAACCCCTAACAATAAACTAACCTAACCCTGTAACAACAAACAACCCTAACCTCCTAACAACAAACAACCCTAACCCCCTAACAAACAACAACACTAAGCCCCTAACCACAAACAACACTAACACCCTAACAACTAAAACTACTAAACCCCAACAAGAAACAACCCTAAACCCCTAACAACAAACACTAACCCCCTAACAACAAACAACACTAAACCCCTAACAAGAAACTAACCTAACCCCGTAACAACAAACAACCCTAACCTCCTAACAACAAACAACCTTAAACCCCTAACAACAAACAACCCTAAACACCTAACAACAAACAACACTAACACCCTAACAACAAAAACCACTAAAACCCAACAAGAAACAACACTAAACCCCTAACAACAAACACTAACCTCCTAACAACAAACAACACTAAACCCCTAACAAGAAACTAACCTAACCCTGTAACAACAAACAACCCTAACCTCCTAACAACAAACAACCTTAACCCCGTAACAACAAACAACCGTAAACCCCTAACGACAAATAATCCTAACCCCCTAACAACCAACAACGCACACCCCCTAACCACTAACAACACTAACACCCTAACCACAAACAACACTAACCCCGTAAGAACAAACAACACTAACCCCCTAACAACAAACAAAACTAACACCCTAACAACAAAAACTACTAAACCCCAACAAGAAACAACCCTAAACCCCTAACAACAAACACTAACCCCCTAACAACAAACAACACTAAACCCCTAACAAGAAACTAACCTAACCCCGTAACAACAAACAACCCTAACCTCCTAAAAACAAACAACCTTAAACCCCTAACAACAAACAACCCTAAACCCCTAACAACAAACACTAACACCCTAACAACAAAAACCACTAAACCCCAACAAGAAACACTAAACCCCTAACAACAAACACTAACCCCCTAACAACAAACAACACTAAACCCATAACAAGAAACTAACCTAACCCTGTAACAACAAACAACCCTAACCTCCTAACAACAAACAACCTTAACCCCCTAACAACAAACAACCCTAAACCCCTAACAACAAACAATCCTAACCCCCTAACAACCAACAACGCTCATCCTCTAACCACAAACAACACTAACACCCTAAGCAAAAACAAGACAAACCCCGTAAGAACAAACAACACTAACCCCCTAACAACAAACAACACTAACACCCTAACAACAAAAACTACTAAACCCCAACAAGAAACAACCCTAAACCCCTAACAACAAACACTAACCCCCTAACAACAAACAACACTAAACCCCTAACAAGAAACTAACCTAAACCCGTAACAACAAACAACCCTAACCTCCTAACAACAAACAACCTTAAACCCCTAACAACAAACAACCCTAAACCCCTAACAACAAACAACACTAACACCCTAACAACAAAAACCACTAAACCCCAACAAGAAACAACACTAAACCCCTACCAACAAACACTAACCCCCTAACAACAAACAACACTAAACCCCTAACAAGAAACTAACCTAACCCTGTAACAACAAACAGCCCTAACCTCCTAACAACAAACCACCTTAACCCCCTAACAACAAACAACCCTAAACCCCTAACAACAAACTATCCTAACCCCCTAACAACCAACAACTCTCACCCCCTAACCACAAACAACACTAACACCCTAACCACAAACAACACTAACCCCGTAAGAACAAACAACACTAACCCCCTAACCACAAACAACACTAACACCCTAACAACAAAAACTACTAAACTCCAAAAAGAAACAACCCTAAACCCCTAACAACAAACACTAACGCCCTAACAACAAACAACACTAAACCCCTAACAAGAAACTAACCTAACCCTGTAACAACAAACAACCCTAACCTCCTAACAACAAACAACCTTAAACCCCTAACAACAAACAACCCTAAACACCTAACAACAAAAAACACTAACACCCTAACAACAAAAAACACTAAACCCCAACAAGAAACAACACTAAACCCCTAAGAACAAACACTAACCCCGTAACAACGAACAACACTAAACCTCTAACAAGAAACTAACCTAACCCTGTAACAACAAACAACCCTAACCTCCTAACAACAAACAAACTTAACCCCCTAACAACAAGCAACCCTAAACCCCTAACAACAAACAATCCTAACCCCCTAACAACCAACAACGCACACCCCCTATCCACAAACAACACTAACCCCCTAACCACAAACAACACTAACACCCTAACAACAAGAACTACTAAACCCCAACAAGAAACAACCCTAAACCCCTAACAACAAACACTAACCCCCTAACAACAAACAACACTAAACCCCTAACAAGAAACTAACCTAAACCCGTAACAACAAACAACCCTCACCTCCTAACAACAAACAACCTTAAACCCCTAACAACAAACAACCCTAAACCCCTAACAACAAACAACACTAACACCCTAACAACAAAAACCATTAAACCCCAACAAGAAACAACCCTAAACCCCTAACAACAAACACTAACCCCCTAACAACAAAAAACACTAAACCCCTAACAAGAAAGTAACCTAACCCCGTAACAACAAACAACCCTAAACCCCTAACAAAAAACAACCACAACCTTCTAACAACAAAAAACCCTAACCCCCTAACAAACAACAACACTAACCCCCTAACCACAAACAGCACTAACACCCTAACCACAAACAACACTAACACCCTAACAACAAAAACTACTAAACCAAAACAAGAAAAAACCCTAAACCCCTAACAACAAACACTAACCCCCTAACAGCAAACAACACTAAACCCCTAACAAGAAACTAACCTAACCCCCTAACAACCAACAACGCACACCCCCTAACCACAAACAACACTAACACCCTAACCACAAACAACACTAACCCCGTAAGAACAAACTACACTAAGCCCCTAACAACAAACAACACTAACACCCTAACAACAAAAACCACTGCACCCAACAAGAAACAACCCTAAACCCCTAACAACAAACACTAACCCCCTAACAACAAACAACACTAAACCCCTAACAAGTAACTTACCTAACCCCGTAACAACAAACAACCCTAACCTCCTAACAACAAACAACCTTAAACCCCAAACAACAAACAACCCTAAACCCCTAACAACAAACAACACTAACACCCTAACAACAAAAACCACTAAACCCCAACAAGAAACAACACTAAACCCCTAACAACAAACACTAACCCCCTAACAACAAACAACACTAAACCCCTAACAAGAAACTAACCTAACCCTGTAACAACAAACAACCCTAACCTCCTAACAACAAACAACCTTAACCCCCTAACAACAAACAACCCTAAACCCCTAACAACAAACAATCCTAACCCCCTAACAACCAACAACGCTCATCCTCTAACCACAAACAACACTAACACCCTAAGCAAAAACAAGACAAACCCCGTAAGAACAAACAACACTAACCCCCTAACAACAAACAACACTAACACCCTAACAACAAAAACTACTAAACCCCAACAAGAAACAACCCTAAACCCCTAACAACAAACACTAACCCCCTAACAACAAACAACACTAAACCCCTAACAAGAAACTAACCTAAACCCGTAACAACAAACAACCCTAACCTCCTAACAACAAACAACCTTAAACCCCTAACAACAAACAACCCTAAACCCCTAACAACAAACAACACTAACACCCTAACAACAAAAACCACTAAACCCCAACAAGAAACAACACTAAACCCCTACCAACAAACACTAACCCCCTAACAACAAACAACACTAAACCCCTAACAAGAAACTAACCTAACCCTGTAACAACAAACAGCCCTAACCTCCTAACAACAAACCACCTTAACCCCCTAACAACAAACAACCCTAAACCCCTAACAACAAACTATCCTAACCCCCTAACAACCAACAACTCTCACCCCCTAACCACAAACAACACTAACACCCTAACCACAAACAACACTAACCCCGTAAGAACAAACAACACTAACCCCCTAACCACAAACAACACTAACACCCTAACAACAAAAACTACTAAACTCCAAAAAGAAACAACCCTAAACCCCTAACAACAAACACTAACGCCCTAACAACAAACAACACTAAACCCCTAACAAGAAACTAACCTAACCCTGTAACAACAAACAACCCTAACCTCCTAACAACAAACAACCTTAAACCCCTAACAACAAACAACCCTAAACACCTAACAACAAAAAACACTAACACCCTAACAACAAAAAACACTAAACCCCAACAAGAAACAACACTAAACCCCTAAGAACAAACACTAACCCCGTAACAACGAACAACACTAAACCTCTAACAAGAAACTAACCTAACCCTGTAACAACAAACAACCCTAACCTCCTAACAACAAACAAACTTAACCCCCTAACAACAAGCAACCCTAAACCCCTAACAACAAACAATCCTAACCCCCTAACAACCAACAACGCACACCCCCTATCCACAAACAACACTAACCCCCTAACCACAAACAACACTAACACCCTAACAACAAGAACTACTAAACCCCAACAAGAAACAACCCTAAACCCCTAACAACAAACACTAACCCCCTAACAACAAACAACACTAAACCCCTAACAAGAAACTAACCGAAACCCGTAACAACAAACAACCCTCACCTCCTAACAACAAACAACCTTAAACCCCTAACAACAAACAACCCTAAACCCCTAACAACAAACAACACTAACACCCTAACAACAAAAACCATTAAACCCCAACAAGAAACAACCCTAAACCCCTAACAACAAACACTAACCCCCTAACAACAAAAAACACTAAACCCCTAACAAGAAAGTAACCTAACCCCGTAACAACAAACAACCCTAAACCCCTAACAAAAAACAACCACAACCTTCTAACAACAAAAAACCCTAACCCCCTAACAAACAACAACACTAACCCCCTAACCACAAACAGCACTAACACCCTAACCACAAACAACACTAACACCCTAACAACAAAAACTACTTAACCAAAACAAGAAAAAACCCTAAACCCCTAACAACAAACACTAACCCCCTAACAGCAAACAACACTAAACCCCTAACAAGAAACTAACCTAACCCCCTAACAACCAACAACGCACACCCCCTAACCACAAACAACACTAACACCCTAACCACAAACAACACTAACCCCGTAAGAACAAACTACACTAAGCCCCTAACAACAAACAACACTAACACCCTAACAACAAAAACCACTGAACCCAACAAGAAACAACCCTAAACCCCTAACAACAAACACTAACCCCCTAACAACAAACAACACTAAACCCCTAACAAGTAACTTACCTAACCCCGTAACAACAAACAACCCTAACCTCCTAACAACAAACAACCTTAAACCCCAAACAACAAACAACCCTAAACCCCTAACAACAAACAACACTAACACCCTAACAACAAAAACCACTAAACCCCAACAAGAAACAACACTAAACCCCTAACAACAAACACTAACCCCCTAACAACAAACAACACTAAACCCCTAACAAGAAACTAACCTAACCCTGTAAAAACAAACAACCCTAACCTCCTAACAACAAACAACCCTAACCCCCTAACAAACAACAACACTAAACACCTAACCACAAACAACACTTACACCCTAACAACAAAAACTACTAATCCCCAACAAGAAACAACCCTAAACCCCTAACAACAAACACTAACCCCCTAACAACAAACAACACTAAACCCCTAACAAGAAACTAACCTAACCCCGTAACAACAAACAACCCTAACCTCCTAACAGCAAACAACCTTAAACCCCTAACAACAAACAACCCTAAACCCCTAACAACAAACAACACTAACACCCTAACAACAAAAACCACTAAACTCCAACAAGAAACAACACTAAACCCCTAACAACAAACACTAACCCCCTAACAACAAACAACACTAAACCCCTAACAAGAAACTAACCTAACCCTGTAACAACAAACAGCCCTAACCTCCTAACAACAAACCACCTTAACCCCCTAACAACAAACAACCCTAAACCCCTAACAACAAACAATCCCAACCCCCTAACAACCAACAACTCTCACCCCCTAACCACAAACAACACTAACACCCTAACAACAAAAACTACTAAACCCCAACAAGAAACAACCCTAAACCCCTAACAACAAACACTCACTAACCCCCTAAGAACAAACAACACTAAACCCCTAACAAGAAACTAACCTAACCCCGTAACAACAAACAACCCTAACCTCTTAACAAAAAACAACCCTAACCCCCTAACAAACAACAACACGAACCCCCTAACCACAAACAACACTAACACCCTAACAACAAAAATTACTAAACCCCAACAAGAAACAACCCTAAACCCCTAACAACAAACACTAACCCCCTGACAACAAAAAACACTAAACCCCTAACAAGAAACTAACCTAACCCCGTAACAACAAACAACCCTAACCTCGTAACAACAAACAACCTTAAACCCCTAACAACAAACAACCCTAAACACCTAACAACAAACAACACTAACACCCTAACAACAAAAACCACTAAACCCCAACAACAAACAACACTAAACCCCTAACAACAAACACTAACCCCCTAACAACAAACAACACTAAACCCCTAACAAGAAACTAACCTAACCCTGTAACAACAAATATCCCTAACGTCCTAACAACAAACGACCTTAACCCCCTAACAACAAACAACCCTAGACCTCTAACAACAAACAATCCTAACCCCCTAACAACCAACAACGCTCACCCCCTAACCACAAGCAACACTAACACCCTAACCACAAACAACACTAACACCCTAACCACAAACAACACTAACACCCTAACAACAAAAACTACTAAACCCCAACAAGAAACAACCCTAAACCCCTAACAACAAACACTAACCCCCTAACAACAAACAACCCTAAACCCCTAACAACAAACAACACTAACACCCTAACAACAAAAACCACTAAACCCCAACAAGAAACAACACTAAACCCCTAACAACAAACACTAACCCCCTAACAACAAACAACACTAAACCCCTAACAAGAAACTAACCTAACCCTGTAAAAACAAACAACCCTAACCTCCTAACAACAAACAACCCTAACCCCCTAACAAACAACAACACTAATCCCCTAACCACAAACAACACTTACACTCTAACAACAAAAACTACTAAACCCCAACAAGAAACAACCCTAAACCCCTAACAACAAACACTAACCCCCTAACAACAAACAACACTAAACCCCTAACAAGAAACTAACCTAACCCCGTAACAACAAACAACCCTAACCTCCTAACAGCAAACAACCTTAAACCCCTAACAACAAACAACCCTAAACCCCTAACAACAAACAACACTAACACCCTAACAACAAAAACCACTAAACTCCAACAAGAAACAACACTAAACCCCTAACAACAAACACTAACCCCCTAACAACAAACAACACTAAACCCCTAACAAGAAACTAACCTAACCCTGTAACAACAAACAGCCCTAACCTCCTAACAACAAACAACCTTAACCCCCTAACAACAAACAACCCTAAACCCCTAACAACAAACAATCCCAACCCCCTAACAACCAACAACTCTCACCTCCTAACCACAAACAACACTAACACCCTAACAACAAACAACACTAACCCCGTAAGAACAAACAACACTAACCCCCTAACCACAAACAACACTAACACCCTAACAACAAAAATTACTAAACTCCAAAAAGAAACAACCCTAAACCCCTAACAACAAACACTAACCCCCTAACAACAAACAACACTAAACCCCTAACAAGAAACTAACCTATCCCTTTAACAACAAACAACCCTAACCTCCTAACAACAAACAACCTTAAACCCCTAACAACAAACAACCCTAAACCCGTAGCAAAAAAAACACTAACACCCTAACAACAAAAAACACTAAACCCCAACAAGAAACAACACTAAACCCCTAACAACAAACACTAACCCCCTAACAACAAACAACACTAAACCCCTAACAAGAAACTAACCTAACCCTGTAACAACAAACAACCCTAACCTCCTAACAACAAACAACCTTAACCCCCTAACAACAAACAACCCTAAACCCCTAACAACAAACAATCCTAACCCCCTAACAACCAACAACGCACACCCCCTATCCACAAACAACACTAACCCCCTAACAACAAACAACACTAACACCCTAAACACAAACAACACTAACCCCGTAAGAAGAAACAACACTAACCCCCTAACCACAAACAACACTAACACCCTAACAACAAAAACTACTATACCCCAAAAAGAAACAACCCTAAACCCCTAACAACAAACACTAACCCCCTAACAACAAAAAACACTAAACCCCTAACAAGAAACTAACCCAACCCCGTAACAACAAACAACCCTAACCCCCTAACAACAAACAACCCTAAACCCCTAACAACAAACAACCCTAAGCTTCTAACAACAAACAACCCTAACCGCCTAACAAACAACAACACTAACCAACTAACCACAAACAACACTAACACCCTAACAACAAAAACTACTAAACTCCAACAAGAAACAACCCTAAACCCCTAATAACAAACACAACCCCCTGACAACAAACAACCCTAAACCCCTAACAACAAACAACACTAACACGCTAACAACAAAAACCACTAAACCCCAACAAGAAACAAAACTAAACCCGTAACAACAAACACTAACTCCCTAACAACAAACAACACTAAACCCCTAACAAGAAACTAACCTAACCCTGTAACAACAAACAACCCTAACATCCTAACAACATCCTTAACCCCCTAACAACAAACAACCCTAAACCCCTAACAACAAACAATCCTAACCCCCTAACAACCAACAACGCACACCCCCTAACCACAAACAACACTAACACCCTAACCACAAACAACACTAACCCCATAAGAACAAACTACACTAACCCCCTAACAACAAACAACGCTAACACCCTAACAACAAAAACTACTAAACCCCAACAAGAAACAACCCTAAACCCCTAACAACAAACACTAACCCCCTAACAACAAACAACACTAAACCCCTAACAAGAAACTAACCTAACCCTGTAACAACAAACAACCCTAACCTCCTAACAACAAACAACCTTAACCCCCTAACAACAAACAACCCTAAACCCCTAACAACAAACAATCCTAACCCCCTAACAACCAACAACGCTCACCCCATAACCACAAACAACACTAACACCCTAACCACAAACAACACTAACCCTGTAAGAACAAACAAAACTAACCCCCTAACAACAAACAACACTAACACCCTAACAACCAAAACTACTAAACAACAACAAGAAACAACCCTAAACCCCTAACAACAAACACTAACCCCCTAACAACAAACAACACTAAACCCCTAAGAAGAAACTAACCTAAACCCGTAACAACAAACAACCCTAACCTCCTAACAACAAACAACCTTAAACCCCTAACTACAAACAACCCTAAACCCCTAACAGCAAACAACACTAACACCCTAACAACAAAAACTACTAAACCCCAACAAGAAACAACACTAAACCCCTAACAACAAACACTAACCCCCTAACAACAAACAACACTAAACCCCTAACAAGAAACTAACCTAACCCTGTAACAACAAACAGCCCTAACCTCCTAACAACAAACAACCTTAACCCCCTAACAACAAACAACCCTAAACCCCTAAGAACAAACAATCCTAACCCCCTAACAACCAACAACTCTCACCCCCTAACCACAAACAACACTAACACCCTAACCACAAACAACACTAACCCCGTAAGAACAAACAACACTAACCCCCTAACCACAAACAACACTAACACCCTAACAACAAAAACTACTAAACCCCCACAAGAAACAACCCTAAACCCCTAACAACAAACACTAACCCCCTAACAACAAACAACGCTAAACCCCTAACAAGAAACTAACCTAAACCCGTAACAACAAACAACCCTAACCTCCTAACAACAAACAACCTTAAACCCCTAACAACAAACAACCCTAAACCCCTAACAACAAACAACACTAACACCCTAACAACAAAAACCACTGAACCCCAAAAAGAAACAACACTAAACCCCTAACAACAAACACTAACCCCCTAACAACAAACAACACTAAACCCCTAACAAGAAACTAACCTAACCCTGTAACAACAAACAGCCCTAACCTCCTAACAACAAACAACCTTAACCCCCTAATAACAAACATCTATAAACCCCTAACAACAAACAATTCTAACCCCCTAACAACCAACAACGCTCACCCCCTAACCACAAACAACACTAACACCCTAACCACAAAAACACTAACCCCGTAAGAACAAACAACACTAACCCCCTAACAACAAACAACCTTAAACCCTCTAACAACAAACAACACTAAACCCCTAACAAGAAACTAACCTAAACCTGTAACAACAAACAACCCTAACCTCCTAACAACAAACAAACCTAACCCCCAACAAACAACAACACTAACCCCCTAACCACAAACAACACTAACACCCTAACAACAAAAACTACTAAACCCCAACAAGAAGCAAACCTAAACACCTAACAACAAACACTAACCCCCTAACAACAAACAACACTAAACCCCTAACAAGAAACTAACCTAACCCTGTAACTACAAACAACCCTAACCTCCTAACAACAAACAACCTTAACCCCCTAACAACAAACAACCCTAAACCCCTAACAACAAACAATCCTAACCCCCTAACAACCAACAACGCACACCCCCTAACCACAAACAACACTAACACCCTAACCACAAACAACACTAACCCCGTAAGAACAAACAACACTAACCCCCTAACAACAAAGAACACTAACACCCTAACAACAAAAACCACTAAACCCAACAAGAAACAACCCTAAACCCCTAACAACAAACACTAAACCACTAACAACAAACAACACTAAACCCCTAACAAGAAACTAACCTAAACCCGTAACAACAAACAACCCTAACCTCCTAACAACAAACAACCTTAAACCCCTAACAACAAACAACCCTAAACCCCTAGCAAAAAAAACACTAACACCCTAACAACAAAAAACACTAAACCCCAAGAAGAAACAACACTAAACCCCTAACAACAAACACTAACCCCCTAACAACAAACAACACTAAACCCCTAACAAGAAACTAACCTAACCCTGTAACAACAAACAACCCTAACCTCCTAACAACAAACAACCTTAACCCCCTAACAACAAACAACCATAAACCCCTAACAACAAACAATCCTAACCCCCTAACAACCAACAACGCACACCCCCTATCCACAAACAACACTAACCCCCTAAGAACAAACAACACTAACACCCTAAACACAAACAACACTAACCCCGTAAGAACAAACAACACTAACCCCCTAACCACAAACAACACTAACACCCTAACAACAAAAACTACTATACCCCAAAAAGAAACAACCCTAAACCCCTAACAACAAACACTAACCCCCTAACAACAAAAAACACTAAACCCCTAACAAGAAACTAACCCAACCCCGTAACAACAAACAACCCTAACCCCCTAACAACAAACAACCCTAAACCCCTAACAACAAACAACCCTAAGCTTCTAACAACAAACAACCCTAACCGCCTAACAAACAACAACACTAACCCCTAACCACAAACAACACTAACACCCTAACAACAAAAACTACTAAACTCCAACAAGAAACAACCCTAAACCCCTAATAACAAACACAACCCCCTGACAACAAACAACCCTAAACCCCTAACAACAAACAACACTAACACGCTAACAACAAAAACCACTAAACCCCAACAAGAAACAAAACTAAACCCGTAACAACAAACACTAACTCCCTAACAACAAACAACACTAAACCCCTAACAAGAAACTAACCTAACCCTGTAACAACAAACAACCCTAACATCCTAACAACAAACATCCTTAACCCCCTAACAACAAACAACCCTAAACCCCTAACAACAAACAATCCTAACCCCCTAACAACCAACAACGCACACCCCCTAACCACAAACTACACTAACACCCTAACCACAAACAACACTAACCCCGTAAGAACAAACTACACTAACCCCCTAACAACAAACAACGCTAACACCCTAACAACAAAAACTACTAAACCCCAACAAGAAACAACCCTAAACCCCTAACAACAAACACTAACCCCCTAACAACAAACAACACTAAACCCCTAACAAGAAACTAACCTAACCCCGTAACAACAAACAACCCTAACCTCCTAACAACAAACAACCTTAAACCCCTAACAACAAACAACCCTAAACCCCTAACAACAAACAACACTAACACCCTAACAACAAAAACCACCAAACCCCAACAAGAAACAACACTAAACCCCTAACAACAAACACTAACCCCCTAACAACAAACAACACTAAACCCCTAACAAGAAACTAACCTAACCCTGTAACAACAAACAACCCTAACCTCCTAACAAACAACCTTAACCCCCTAACAACAAACAACCCTAAACCCCTAACAACAAACAATCCTAACCCCCTAACAACCAACAACGCTCACCCCATAACCACAAACAACACTAACACCCTAACCACAAACAACACTAACCCTGTAAGAACAAACAAAACTAACCCCCTAACAACAAACAACACTAACACCCTAACAACCAAAACTACTAAACAACAACAAGAAACAACCCTAAACCCCTAACAACAAACACTAACCCCCTA
>NW_026975340.1:0-78924 GCF_030014295.1 Loxodonta africana | reverse complement strand
CTCGGCAGATCTGCCCTTCGCGAAGGGCCGTTTTCCCCCGGAGAACTGCCTCGCGGTAGCCCTGTTCTGGAAGTGGAACGAGTATGCAGTGTTAGCGTTCAGCTATTGTGAAGGCTCGCTTTGGCCCAGGGCAAACGAAGCGCCGGGGGAAATCTTAGCAGAGCCCGGCGCCTTTCCACGGTTCAAAGCCTGGAACTGCAGACTCTTTTGCAAAGAAGAGAGCGCCCAGGCAACAGCAGCCTGCACGTTTCTCAGTGAAAGGGAGAACGTCCTAACTTCATCCAGTCCTCTGAGTAAAGCAGGCAGAGGGAGAGAAACTTTCTTTCCTTCCTCTTTCCTGCAACGAATTCCTCCTTTGCTCTTGCAAACGCAAGGCTTCTTCTGAAAAACTACGTCGCGGTGCAGGGATCCTTCCAGAGGAGCAGCGGCATAGTTTTAGCTGTAAGGGCTTGGCAGAGCAGCCGGGGAGAAAAGGCCTCTTGCGATTCTCTTTTCTTTCTGCCTGAATGCGGTCAATTGGCACTTGCCAAAGCAAGGTTTCCCAGCACAAACTACAAAGCAGCAGCTCCCTCCTGGCAGAGGAAATCCCATGCAGTGTTGCCCTGGCGAGATAGTGTTGCTACAGCGAGGCCCAGGGAAAACAGACTGCCTAGAGAAATCCTAGCAAAGCCCTGTGTTTCCCCACAGGAATGTATGTCAGTTTCAGTTCTTTGCCAGCAACGGAGCTCAGAGGCAACGTCAGATTGTGTGTATCTCAGTGAGAGAAAGAACACTGTGACTTCCCCCGTTCCTCTGACGAAAGCGGTTAGAGGGAGAAAAGCGTCCTTTGCTTTCGCTTTCCCGCAGTGAGCTCGGCAGATCTGCCCTTCGCGAAGGGCCGTTTTCCCCCGGAGAACTGCCTCGCGGTAGCCCTGTTCTGGAAGTGGAACGAGTATGCAGTGTTAGCGTTCAGCTATTGTGAAGGCTCGCTTTGGCCCAGGGCAAACGAAGCGCCGGGGGAAATCTTAGCAGAGCCCGGCGCCTTTCCACGGTTCAAAGCCTGGAACTGCAGACTCTTTTGCAAAGAAGAGAGCGCCCAGGCAACAGCAGCCTGCACGTTTCTCAGTGAAAGGGAGAACGTCCTAACTTCATCCAGTCCTCTGAGTAAAGCAGGCAGAGGGAGAGAAACTTTCTTTCCTTCCTCTTTCCTGCAACGAATTCCTCCTTTGCTCTTGCAAACGCAAGGCTTCTTCTGAAAAACTACGTCGCGGTGCAGGGATCCTTCCAGAGGAGCAGCGGCATAGTTTTAGCTGTAAGGGCTTGGCAGAGCAGCCGGGGAGAAAAGGCCTCTTGCGATTCTCTTTTCTTTCTGCCTGAATGCGGTCAATTGGCACTTGCCAAAGCAAGGTTTCCCAGCACAAACTACAAAGCAGCAGCTCCCTCCTGGCAGAGGAAATCCCATGCAGTGTTGCCCTGGCGAGATAGTGTTGCTACAGCGAGGCCCAGGGAAAACAGACTGCCTAGAGAAATCCTAGCAAAGCCCTGTGTTTCCCCACAGGAATGTATGTCAGTTTCAGTTCTTTGCCAGCAACGGAGCTCAGAGGCAACGTCAGATTGTGTGTATCTCAGTGAGAGAAAGAACACTGTGACTTCCCCCGTTCCTCTGACGAAAGCGGTTAGAGGGAGAAAAGCGTCCTTTGCTTTCGCTTTCCCGCAGTGAGCTCGGCAGATCTGCCCTTCGCGAAGGGCCGTTTTCCCCCGGAGAACTGCCTCGCGGTAGCCCTGTTCTGGAAGTGGAACGAGTATGCAGTGTTAGCGTTCAGCTATTGTGAAGGCTCGCTTTGGCCCAGGGCAAACGAAGCGCCGGGGCAATCTTAGCAGAGCCCGGCGCCTTTCCACGGTTCAAAGCCTGGAACAGCAGACTCTTTTGCAAAGAAGAGAGCGCCCAGGCAACAGCAGCCTGCACGTTTCTCAGTGAAAGGGAGAACGTCCTAACTTCATCCAGTCCTCTGAGTAAAGCAGGCAGAGGGAGAGAAACTTTCTTTCCTTCCTCTTTCCTGCAACGAATTCCTCCTTTGCTCTTGCAAACGCAAGGCTTCTTCTGAAAAACTACGTCGCGGTGCAGGGATCCTTCCAGAGGAGCAGCGGCATAGTTTTAGCTGTAAGGGCTTGGCAGAGCAGCCGGGGAGAAAAGGCCTCTTGCGATTCTCTTTTCTTTCTGCCTGAATGCGGTCAATTGGCACTTGCCAAAGCAAGGTTTCCCAGCACAAACTACAAAGCAGCAGCTCCCTCCTGGCAGAGGAAATCCCATGCAGTGTTGCCCTGGCGAGATAGTGTTGCTACAGCGAGGCCCAGGGAAAACAGACTGCCTAGAGAAATCCTAGCAAACTCCTGTGTTTCCCCACAGGAATGTATGTCAGTTTCAGTCCTTTGCCAGCAACGGAGCTCAGAGGCAACGTCAGATTGTGTGTATCTCAGTGAGAGAAAGAACACTGTGACTTCCCCCGTTCCTCTGACGAAAGCGGTTAGAGGGAGAAAAGCGTCCTTTGCTTTCGCTTTCCCGCAGTGAGCTCGGCAGATCTGCCCTTCGCGAAGGGCCGTTTTCCCCCGGAGAACTGCCTCGCGGTAGCCCTGTTCTGGAAGTGGAACGAGTATGCAGTGTTAGCGTTCAGCTATTGTGAAGGCTCGCTTTGGCCCAGGGCAAACGAAGCGCCGGGGGAAATCTTAGCAGAGCCCGGCGCCTTTCCACGGTTCAAAGCCTGGAACTGCAGACTCTTTTGCAAAGAAGAGAGCGCCCAGGCAACAGCAGCCTGCACGTTTCTCAGTGAAAGGGAGAACGTCCTAACTTCATCCAGTCCTCTGAGTAAAGCAGGCAGAGGGAGAGAAACTTTCTTTCCTTCCTCTTTCCTGCAACGAATTCCTCCTTTGCTCTTGCAAACGCAAGGCTTCTTCTGAAAAACTACGTCGCGGTGCAGGGATCCTTCCAGAGGAGCAGCGGCATAGTTTTAGCTGTAAGGGCTTGGCAGAGCAGCCGGGGAGAAAAGGCCTCTTGCGATTCTCTTTTCTTTCTGCCTGAATGCGGTCAATTGGCACTTGCCAAAGCAAGGTTTCCCAGCACAAACTACAAAGCAGCAGCTCCCTCCTGGCAGAGGAAATCCCATGCAGTGTTGCCCTGGCGAGATAGTGTTGCTACAGCGAGGCCCAGGGAAAACAGACTGCCTAGAGAAATCCTAGCAAAGCCCTGTGTTTCCCCACAGGAATGTATGTCAGTTTCAGTTCTTTGCCAGCAACGGAGCTCAGAGGCAACGTCAGATTGTGTGTATCTCAGTGAGAGAAAGAACACTGTGACTTCCCCCGTTCCTCTGACGAAAGCGGTTAGAGGGAGAAAAGCGTCCTTTGCTTTCGCTTTCCCGCAGTGAGCTCGGCAGATCTGCCCTTCGCGAAGGGCCGTTTTCCCCCGGAGAACTGCCTCGCGGTAGCCCTGTTCTGGAAGTGGAACGAGTATGCAGTGTTAGCGTTCAGCTATTGTGAAGGCTCGCTTTGGCCCAGGGCAAACGAAGCGCCGGGGGAAATCTTAGCAGAGCCCGGCGCCTTTCCACGGTTCAAAGCCTGGAACTGCAGACTCTTTTGCAAAGAAGAGAGCGCCCAGGCAACAGCAGCCTGCACGTTTCTCAGTGAAAGGGAGAACGTCCTAACTTCATCCAGTCCTCTGAGTAAAGCAGGCAGAGGGAGAGAAACTTTCTTTCCTTCCTCTTTCCTGCAACGAATTCCTCCTTTGCTCTTGCAAACGCAAGGCTTCTTCTGAAAAACTACGTCGCGGTGCAGGGATCCTTCCAGAGGAGCAGCGGCATAGTTTTAGCTGTAAGGGCTTGGCAGAGCAGCCGGGGAGAAAAGGCCTCTTGCGATTCTCTTTTCTTTCTGCCTGAATGCGGTCAATTGGCACTTGCCAAAGCAAGGTTTCCCAGCACAAACTACAAAGCAGCAGCTCCCTCCTGGCAGAGGAAATCCCATGCAGTGTTGCCCTGGCGAGATAGTGTTGCTACAGCGAGGCCCAGGGAAAACAGACTGCCTAGAGAAATCCTAGCAAACTCCTGTGTTTCCCCACAGGAATGTATGTCAGTTTCAGTCCTTTGCCAGCAACGGAGCTCAGAGGCAACGTCAGATTGTGTGTATCTCAGTGAGAGAAAGAACACTGTGACTTCCCCCGTTCCTCTGACGAAAGCGGTTAGAGGGAGAAAAGCGTCCTTTGCTTTCGCTTTCCCGCAGTGAGCTCGGCAGATCTGCCCTTCGCGAAGGGCCGTTTTCCCCCGGAGAACTGCCTCGCGGTAGCCCTGTTCTGGAAGTGGAACGAGTATGCAGTGTTAGCGTTCAGCTATTGTGAAGGCTCGCTTTGGCCCAGGGCAAACGAAGCGCCGGGGCAATCTTAGCAGAGCCCGGCGCCTTTCCACGGTTCAAAGCCTGGAACTGCAGACTCTTTTGCAAAGAAGAGAGCGCCCAGGCAACAGCAGCCTGCACGTTTCTCAGTGAAAGGGAGAACGTCCTAACTTCATCCAGTCCTCTGAGTAAAGCAGGCAGAGGGAGAGAAACTTTCTTTCCTTCCTCTTTCCTGCAACGAATTCCTCCTTTGCTCTTGCAAACGCAAGGCTTCTTCTGAAAAACTACGTCGCGGTGCAGGGATCCTTCCAGAGGAGCAGCGGCATAGTTTTAGCTGTAAGGGCTTGGCAGAGCAGCCGGGGAGAAAAGGCCTCTTGCGATTCTCTTTTCTTTCTGCCTGAATGCGGTCAATTGGCACTTGCCAAAGCAAGGTTTCCCAGCACAAACTACAAAGCAGCAGCTCCCTCCTGGCAGAGGAAATCCCATGCAGTGTTGCCCTGGCGAGATAGTGTTGCTACAGCGAGGCCCAGGGAAAACAGACTGCCTAGAGAAATCCTAGCAAACTCCTGTGTTTCCCCACAGGAATGTATGTCAGTTTCAGTCCTTTGCCAGCAACGGAGCTCAGAGGCAACGTCAGATTGTGTGTATCTCAGTGAGAGAAAGAACACTGTGACTTCCCCCGTTCCTCTGACGAAAGCGGTTAGAGGGAGAAAAGCGTCCTTTGCTTTCGCTTTCCCGCAGTGAGCTCGGCAGATCTGCCCTTCGCGAAGGGCCGTTTTCCCCCGGAGAACTGCCTCGCGGTAGCCCTGTTCTGGAAGTGGAACGAGTATGCAGTGTTAGCGTTCAGCTATTGTGAAGGCTCGCTTTGGCCCAGGGCAAACGAAGCGCCGGGGGAAATCTTAGCAGAGCCCGGCGCCTTTCCACGGTTCAAAGCCTGGAACTGCAGACTCTTTTGCAAAGAAGAGAGCGCCCAGGCAACAGCAGCCTGCACGTTTCTCAGTGAAAGGGAGAACGTCCTAACTTCATCCAGTCCTCTGAGTAAAGCAGGCAGAGGGAGAGAAACTTTCTTTCCTTCCTCTTTCCTGCAACGAATTCCTCCTTTGCTCTTGCAAACGCAAGGCTTCTTCTGAAAAACTACGTCGCGGTGCAGGGATCCTTCCAGAGGAGCAGCGGCATAGTTTTAGCTGTAAGGGCTTGGCAGAGCAGCCGGGGAGAAAAGGCCTCTTGCGATTCTCTTTTCTTTCTGCCTGAATGCGGTCAATTGGCACTTGCCAAAGCAAGGTTTCCCAGCACAAACTACAAAGCAGCAGCTCCCTCCTGGCAGAGGAAATCCCATGCAGTGTTGCCCTGGCGAGATAGTGTTGCTACAGCGAGGCCCAGGGAAAACAGACTGCCTAGAGAAATCCTAGCAAAGCCCTGTGTTTCCCCACAGGAATGTATGTCAGTTTCAGTTCTTTGCCAGCAACGGAGCTCAGAGGCAACGTCAGATTGTGTGTATCTCAGTGAGAGAAAGAACACTGTGACTTCCCCCGTTCCTCTGACGAAAGCGGTTAGAGGGAGAAAAGCGTCCTTTGCTTTCGCTTTCCCGCAGTGAGCTCGGCAGATCTGCCCTTCGCGAAGGGCCGTTTTCCCCCGGAGAACTGCCTCGCGGTAGCCCTGTTCTGGAAGTGGAACGAGTATGCAGTGTTAGCGTTCAGCTATTGTGAAGGCTCGCTTTGGCCCAGGGCAAACGAAGCGCCGGGGGAAATCTTAGCAGAGCCCGGCGCCTTTCCACGGTTCAAAGCCTGGAACTGCAGACTCTTTTGCAAAGAAGAGAGCGCCCAGGCAACAGCAGCCTGCACGTTTCTCAGTGAAAGGGAGAACGTCCTAACTTCATCCAGTCCTCTGAGTAAAGCAGGCAGAGGGAGAGAAACTTTCTTTCCTTCCTCTTTCCTGCAACGAATTCCTCCTTTGCTCTTGCAAACGCAAGGCTTCTTCTGAAAAACTACGTCGCGGTGCAGGGATCCTTCCAGAGGAGCAGCGGCATAGTTTTAGCTGTAAGGGCTTGGCAGAGCAGCCGGGGAGAAAAGGCCTCTTGCGATTCTCTTTTCTTTCTGCCTGAATGCGGTCAATTGGCACTTGCCAAAGCAAGGTTTCCCAGCACAAACTACAAAGCAGCAGCTCCCTCCTGGCAGAGGAAATCCCATGCAGTGTTGCCCTGGCGAGATAGTGTTGCTACAGCGAGGCCCAGGGAAAACAGACTGCCTAGAGAAATCCTAGCAAACTCCTGTGTTTCCCCACAGGAATGTATGTCAGTTTCAGTCCTTTGCCAGCAACGGAGCTCAGAGGCAACGTCAGATTGTGTGTATCTCAGTGAGAGAAAGAACACTGTGACTTCCCCCGTTCCTCTGACGAAAGCGGTTAGAGGGAGAAAAGCGTCCTTTGCTTTCGCTTTCCCGCAGTGAGCTCGGCAGATCTGCCCTTCGCGAAGGGCCGTTTTCCCCCGGAGAACTGCCTCGCGGTAGCCCTGTTCTGGAAGTGGAACGAGTATGCAGTGTTAGCGTTCAGCTATTGTGAAGGCTCGCTTTGGCCCAGGGCAAACGAAGCGCCGGGGGAAATCTTAGCAGAGCCCGGCGCCTTTCCACGGTTCAAAGCCTGGAACTGCAGACTCTTTTGCAAAGAAGAGAGCGCCCAGGCAACAGCAGCCTGCACGTTTCTCAGTGAAAGGGAGAACGTCCTAACTTCATCCAGTCCTCTGAGTAAAGCAGGCAGAGGGAGAGAAACTTTCTTTCCTTCCTCTTTCCTGCAACGAATTCCTCCTTTGCTCTTGCAAACGCAAGGCTTCTTCTGAAAAACTACGTCGCGGTGCAGGGATCCTTCCAGAGGAGCAGCGGCATAGTTTTAGCTGTAAGGGCTTGGCAGAGCAGCCGGGGAGAAAAGGCCTCTTGCGATTCTCTTTTCTTTCTGCCTGAATGCGGTCAATTGGCACTTGCCAAAGCAAGGTTTCCCAGCACAAACTACAAAGCAGCAGCTCCCTCCTGGCAGAGGAAATCCCATGCAGTGTTGCCCTGGCGAGATAGTGTTGCTACAGCGAGGCCCAGGGAAAACAGACTGCCTAGAGAAATCCTAGCAAAGCCCTGTGTTTCCCCACAGGAATGTATGTCAGTTTCAGTTCTTTGCCAGCAACGGAGCTCAGAGGCAACGTCAGATTGTGTGTATCTCAGTGAGAGAAAGAACACTGTGACTTCCCCCGTTCCTCTGACGAAAGCGGTTAGAGGGAGAAAAGCGTCCTTTGCTTTCGCTTTCCCGCAGTGAGCTCGGCAGATCTGCCCTTCGCGAAGGGCCGTTTTCCCCCGGAGAACTGCCTCGCGGTAGCCCTGTTCTGGAAGTGGAACGAGTATGCAGTGTTAGCGTTCAGCTATTGTGAAGGCTCGCTTTGGCCCAGGGCAAACGAAGCGCCGGGGGAAATCTTAGCAGAGCCCGGCGCCTTTCCACGGTTCAAAGCCTGGAACTGCAGACTCTTTTGCAAAGAAGAGAGCGCCCAGGCAACAGCAGCCTGCACGTTTCTCAGTGAAAGGGAGAACGTCCTAACTTCATCCAGTCCTCTGAGTAAAGCAGGCAGAGGGAGAGAAACTTTCTTTCCTTCCTCTTTCCTGCAACGAATTCCTCCTTTGCTCTTGCAAACGCAAGGCTTCTTCTGAAAAACTACGTCGCGGTGCAGGGATCCTTCCAGAGGAGCAACGGCATAGTTTTAGCTGTAAGGGCTTGGCAGAGCAGCCGGGGAGAAAAGGCCTCTTGCGATTCTCTTTTCTTTCTGCCTGAATGCGGTCAATTGGCACTTGCCAAAGCAAGGTTTCCCAGCACAAACTACAAAGCAGCAGCTCCCTCCTGGCAGAGGAAATCCCATGCAGTGTTGCCCTGGCGAGATAGTGTTGCTACAGCGAGGCCCAGGGAAAACAGACTGCCTAGAGAAATCCTAGCAAAGCCCTGTGTTTCCCCACAGGAATGTATGTCAGTTTCAGTTCTTTGCCAGCAACGGAGCTCAGAGGCAACGTCAGATTGTGTGTATCTCAGTGAGAGAAAGAACACTGTGACTTCCCCCGTTCCTCTGACGAAAGCGGTTAGAGGGAGAAAAGCGTCCTTTGCTTTCGCTTTCCCGCAGTGAGCTCGGCAGATCTGCCCTTCGCGAAGGGCCGTTTTCCCCCGGAGAACTGCCTCGCGGTAGCCCTGTTCTGGAAGTGGAACGAGTATGCAGTGTTAGCGTTCAGCTATTGTGAAGGCTCGCTTTGGCCCAGGGCAAACGAAGAGCCGGGGGAAATCTTAGCAGAGCCCGGCGCCTTTCCACGGTTCAAAGCCTGGAACTGCAGACTCTTTTGCAAAGAAGAGAGCGCCCAGGCAACAGCAGCCTGCACGTTTCTCAGTGAAAGGGAGAACGTCCTAACTTCATCCAGTCCTCTGAGTAAAGCAGGCAGAGGGAGAGAAACTTTCTTTCCTTCCTCTTTCCTGCAACGAATTCCTCCTTTGCTCTTGCAAACGCAAGGCTTCTTCTGAAAAACTACGTCGCGGTGCAGGGATCCTTCCAGAGGAGCAACGGCATAGTTTTAGCTGTAAGGGCTTGGCAGAGCAGCCGGGGAGAAAAGGCCTCTTGCGATTCTCTTTTCTTTCTGCCTGAATGCGGTCAATTGGCACTTGCCAAAGCAAGGTTTCCCAGCACAAACTACAAAGCAGCAGCTCCCTCCTGGCAGAGGAAATCCCATGCAGTGTTGCCCTGGCGAGATAGTGTTGCTACAGCGAGGCCCAGGGAAAACAGACTGCCTAGAGAAATCCTAGCAAAGCCCTGTGTTTCCCCACAGGAATGTATGTCAGTTTCAGTCCTTTGCCAGCAACGGAGCTCAGAGGCAACGTCAGATTGTGTGTATCTCAGTGAGAGAAAGAACACTGTGACTTCCCCCGTTCCTCTGACGAAAGCGGTTAGAGGGAGAAAAGCGTCCTTTGCTTTCGCTTTCCCGCAGTGAGCTCGGCAGATCTGCCCTTCGCGAAGGGCCGTTTTCCCCCGGAGAACTGCCTCGCGGTAGCCCTGTTCTGGAAGTGGAACGAGTATGCAGTGTTAGCGTTCAGCTATTGTGAAGGCTCGCTTTGGCCCAGGGCAAACGAAGCGCCGGGGGAAATCTTAGCAGAGCCCGGCGCCTTTCCACGGTTCAAAGCCTGGAACTGCAGACTCTTTTGCAAAGAAGAGAGCGCCCAGGCAACAGCAGCCTGCACGTTTCTCAGTGAAAGGGAGAACGTCCTAACTTCATCCAGTCCTCTGAGTAAAGCAGGCAGAGGGAGAGAAACTTTCTTTCCTTCCTCTTTCCTGCAACGAATTCCTCCTTTGCTCTTGCAAACGCAAGGCTTCTTCTGAAAAACTACGTCGCGGTGCAGGGATCCTTCCAGAGGAGCAGCGGCATAGTTTTAGCTGTAAGGGCTTGGCAGAGCAGCCGGGGAGAAAAGGCCTCTTGCGATTCTCTTTTCTTTCTGCCTGAATGCGGTCAATTGGCACTTGCCAAAGCAAGGTTTCCCAGCACAAACTACAAAGCAGCAGCTCCCTCCTGGCAGAGGAAATCCCATGCAGTGTTGCCCTGGCGAGATAGTGTTGCTACAGCGAGGCCCAGGGAAAACAGACTGCCTAGAGAAATCCTAGCAAAGCCCTGTGTTTCCCCACAGGAATGCATGTCAGTTTCAGTTCTTTGCCAGCAACGGAGCTCAGAGGCAACGTCAGATTGTGTGTATCTCAGTGAGAGAAAGAACACTGTGACTTCCCCCGTTCCTCTGACGAAAGCGGTTAGAGGGAGAAAAGCGTCCTTTGCTTTCGCTTTCCCGCAGTGAGCTCGGCAGATCTGCCCTTCGCGAAGGGCCGTTTTCCCCCGGAGAACTGCCTCGCGGTAGCCCTGTTCTGGAAGTGGAACGAGTATGCAGTGTTAGCGTTCAGCTATTGTGAAGGCTCGCTTTGGCCCAGGGCAAACGAAGAGCCGGGGGAAATCTTAGCAGAGCCCGGCGCCTTTCCACGGTTCAAAGCCTGGAACTGCAGACTCTTTTGCAAAGAAGAGAGCGCCCAGGCAACAGCAGCCTGCACGTTTCTCAGTGAAAGGGAGAACTTCCTAACTTCATCCAGTCCTCTGAGCAAAGCAGGCAGAGGGAGAGAAACTTTCTTTCCTTCCTCTTTCCTGCAACGAATTCCTCCTTTGCTCTTGCAAACGCAAGGCTTCTTCTGAAAAACTACGTCGCGGTGCAGGGATCCTTCCAGAGGAGCAACGGCATAGTTTGAGCTGTAAGGGCTTGGCAGAGCAGCCGGGGAGAAAAGGCCTCTTGCGATTCTCTTTTCTTTCTGCCTGAATGCGGTCAATTGGCACTTGCCAAAGCAAGGTTTCCCAGCACAAACTACAAAGCAGCAGCTCCCTCCTGGCAGAGGAAATCCCATGCAGTGTTGCCCTGGCGAGATAGTGTTGCTACAGCGAGGCCCAGGGAAAACAGACTGCCTAGAGAAATCCTAGCAAAGCCCTGTGTTTCCCCACAGGAATGTATGTCAGTTTCAGTTCTTTGCCAGCAACGGAGCTCAGAGGCAACGTCAGATTGTGTGTATCTCAGTGAGAGAAAGAACACTGTGACTTCCCCCGTTCCTCTGACGAAAGCGGTTAGAGGGAGAAAAGCGTCCTTTGCTTTCGCTTTCCCGCAGTGAGCTCGGCAGATCTGCCCTTCGCGAAGGGCCGTTTTCCCCCGGAGAACTGCCTCGCGGTAGCCCTGTTCTGGAAGTGGAACGAGTATGCAGTGTTAGCGTTCAGCTATTGTGAAGGCTCGCTTTGGCCCAGGGCAAACGAAGCGCCGGGGGAAATCTTAGCAGAGCCCGGCGCCTTTCCACGGTTCAAAGCCTGGAACTGCAGACTCTTTTGCAAAGAAGAGAGCGCCCAGGCAACAGCAGCCTGCACGTTTCTCAGTGAAAGGGAGAACGTCCTAACTTCATCCAGTCCTCTGAGTAAAGCAGGCAGAGGGAGAGAAACTTTCTTTCCTTCCTCTTTCCTGCAACGAATTCCTCCTTTGCTCTTGCAAACGCAAGGCTTCTTCTGAAAAACTACGTCGCGGTGCAGGGATCCTTCCAGAGGAGCAGCGGCATAGTTTTAGCTGTAAGGGCTTGGCAGAGCAGCCGGGGAGAAAAGGCCTCTTGCGATTCTCTTTTCTTTCTGCCTGAATGCGGTCAATTGGCACTTGCCAAAGCAAGGTTTCCCAGCACAAACTACAAAGCAGCAGCTCCCTCCTGGCAGAGGAAATCCCATGCAGTGTTGCCCTGGCGAGATAGTGTTGCTACAGCGAGGCCCAGGGAAAACAGACTGCCTAGAGAAATCCTAGCAAAGCCCTGTGTTTCCCCACAGGAATGTATGTCAGTTTCAGTTCTTTGCCAGCAACGGAACTCAGAGGCAACGTCAGATTGTGTGTATCTCAGTGAGAGAAAGAACACTGTGACTTCCCCCGTTCCTCTGACGAAAGCGGTTAGAGGGAGAAAAGCGTCCTTTGCTTTCGCTTTCCCGCAGTGAGCTCGGCAGATCTGCCCTTCGCGAAGGGCCGTTTTCCCCCGGAGAACTGCCTCGCGGTAGCCCTGTTCTGGAAGTGGAACGAGTATGCAGTGTTAGCGTTCAGCTATTGTGAAGGCTCGCTTTGGCCCAGGGCAAACGAAGCGCCGGGGGAAATCTTAGCAGAGCCCGGCGCCTTTCCACGGTTCAAAGCCTGGAACTGCAGACTCTTTTGCAAAGAAGAGAGCGCCCAGGCAACAGCAGCCTGCACGTTTCTCAGTGAAAGGGAGAACGTCCTAACTTCATCCAGTCCTCTGAGTAAAGCAGGCAGAGGGAGAGAAACTTTCTTTCCTTCCTCTTTCCTGCAACGAATTCCTCCTTTGCTCTTGCAAACGCAAGGCTTCTTCTGAAAAACTACGTCGCGGTGCAGGGATCCTTCCAGAGGCTAACGGCATAGTTTTAGCTGTAAGGGCTTGGCAGAGCAGCCGGGGAGAAAAGGCCTCTTGCGATTCTCTTTTCTTTCTGCCTGAATGCGGTCAATTGGCACTTGCCAAAGCAAGGTTTCCCAGCACAAACTACAAAGCAGCAGCTCCCTCCTGGCAGAGGAAATCCCATGCAGTGTTGCCCTGGCGAGATAGTGTTGCTACAGCGAGGCCCAGGGAAAACAGACTGCCTAGAGAAATCCTAGCAAAGCCCTGTGTTTCCCCACAGGAATGTATGTCAGTTTCAGTTCTTTGCCAGCAACGGAGCTCAGAGGCAACGTCAGATTGTGTGTATCTCAGTGAGAGAAAGAACACTGTGACTTCCCCCGTTCCTCTGACGAAAGCGGTTAGAGGGAGAAAAGCGTCCTTTGCTTTCGCTTTCCCGCAGTGAGCTCGGCAGATCTGCCCTTCGCGAAGGGCCGTTTTCCCCCGGAGAACTGCCTCGCGGTAGCCCTGTTCTGGAAGTGGAACGAGTATGCAGTGTTAGCGTTCAGCTATTGTGAAGGCTCGCTTTGGCCCAGGGCAAACGAAGCGCCGGGGGAAATCTTAGCAGAGCCCGGCGCCTTTCCACGGTTCAAAGCCTGGAACTGCAGACTCTTTTGCAAAGAAGAGAGCGCCCAGGCAACAGCAGCCTGCACGTTTCTCAGTGAAAGGGAGAACGTCCTAACTTCATCCAGTCCTCTGAGTAAAGCAGGCAGAGGGAGAGAAACTTTCTTTCCTTCCTCTTTCCTGCAACGAATTCCTCCTTTGCTCTTGCAAACGCAAGGCTTCTTCTGAAAAACTACGTCGCGGTGCAGGGATCCTTCCAGAGGAGCAGCGGCATAGTTTTAGCTGTAAGGGCTTGGCAGAGCAGCCGGGGAGAAAAGGCCTCTTGCGATTCTCTTTTCTTTCTGCCTGAATGCGGTCAATTGGCACTTGCCAAAGCAAGGTTTCCCAGCACAAACTACAAAGCAGCAGCTCCCTCCTGGCAGAGGAAATCCCATGCAGTGTTGCCCTGGCGAGATAGTGTTGCTACAGCGAGGCCCAGGGAAAACAGACTGCCTAGAGAAATCCTAGCAAAGCCCTGTGTTTCCCCACAGGAATGTATGTCAGTTTCAGTTCTTTGCCAGCAACGGAGCTCAGAGGCAACGTCAGATTGTGTGTATCTCAGTGAGAGAAAGAACACTGTGACTTCCCCCGTTCCTCTGACGAAAGCGGTTAGAGGGAGAAAAGCGTCCTTTGCTTTCGCTTTCCCGCAGTGAGCTCGGCAGATCTGCCCTTCGCGAAGGGCCGTTTTCCCCCGGAGAACTGCCTCGCGGTAGCCCTGTTCTGGAAGTGGAACGAGTATGCAGTGTTAGCGTTCAGCTATTGTGAAGGCTCGCTTTGGCCCAGGGCAAACGAAGAGCCGGGGGAAATCTTAGCAGAGCCCGGCGCCTTTCCACGGTTCAAAGCCTGGAACTGCAGACTCTTTTGCAAAGAAGAGAGCGCCCAGGCAACAGCAGCCTGCACGTTTCTCAGTGAAAGGGAGAACGTCCTAACTTCATCCAGTCCTCTGAGTAAAGCAGGCAGAGGGAGAGAAACTTTCTTTCCTTCCTCTTTCCTGCAACGAATTCCTCCTTTGCTCTTGCAAACGCAAGGCTTCTTCTGAAAAACTACGTCGCGGTGCAGGGATCCTTCCAGAGGAGCAGCGGCATAGTTTTAGCTGTAAGGGCTTGGCAGAGCAGCCGGGGAGAAAAGGCCTCTTGCGATTCTCTTTTCTTTCTGCCTGAATGCGGTCAATTGGCACTTGCCAAAGCAAGGTTTCCCAGCACAAACTACAAAGCAGCAGCTCCCTCCTGGCAGAGGAAATCCCATGCAGTGTTGCCCTGGCGAGATAGTGTTGCTACAGCGAGGCCCAGGGAAAACAGACTGCCTAGAGAAATCCTAGCAAAGCCCTGTGTTTCCCCACAGGAATGTATGTCAGTTTCAGTCCTTTGCCAGCAACGGAGCTCAGAGGCAACGTCAGATTGTGTGTATCTCAGTGAGAGAAAGAACACTGTGACTTCCCCCGTTCCTCTGACGAAAGCGGTTAGAGGGAGAAAAGCGTCCTTTGCTTTCGCTTTCCCGCAGTGAGCTCGGCAGATCTGCCCTTCGCGAAGGGCCGTTTTCCCCCGGAGAACTGCCTCGCGGTAGCCCTGTTCTGGAAGTGGAACGAGTATGCAGTGTTAGCGTTCAGCTATTGTGAAGGCTCGCTTTGGCCCAGGGCAAACGAAGAGCCGGGGGAAATCTTAGCAGAGCCCGGCGCCTTTCCACGGTTCAAAGCCTGGAACTGCAGACTCTTTTGCAAAGAAGAGAGCGCCCAGGCAACAGCAGCCTGCACGTTTCTCAGTGAAAGGGAGAACGTCCTAACTTCATCCAGTCCTCTGAGTAAAGCAGGCAGAGGGAGAGAAACTTTCTTTCCTTCCTCTTTCCTGCAACGAATTCCTCCTTTGCTCTTGCAAACGCAAGGCTTCTTCTGAAAAACTACGTCGCGGTGCAGGGATCCTTCCAGAGGAGCAGCGGCATAGTTTTAGCTGTAAGGGCTTGGCAGAGCAGCCGGGGAGAAAAGGCCTCTTGCGATTCTCTTTTCTTTCTGCCTGAATGCGGTCAATTGGCACTTGCCAAAGCAAGGTTTCCCAGCACAAACTACAAAGCAGCAGCTCCCTCCTGGCAGAGGAAATCCCATGCAGTGTTGCCCTGGCGAGATAGTGTTGCTACAGCGAGGCCCAGGGAAAACAGACTGCCTAGAGAAATCCTAGCAAAGCCCTGTGTTTCCCCACAGGAATGTATGTCAGTTTCAGTTCTTTGCCAGCAACGGAGCTCAGAGGCAACGTCAGATTGTGTGTATCTCAGTGAGAGAAAGAACACTGTGACTTCCCCCGTTCCTCTGACGAAAGCGGTTAGAGGGAGAAAAGCGTCCTTTGCTTTCGCTTTCCCGCAGTGAGCTCGGCAGATCTGCCCTTCGCGAAGGGCCGTTTTCCCCCGGAGAACTGCCTCGCGGTAGCCCTGTTCTGGAAGTGGAACGAGTATGCAGTGTTAGCGTTCAGCTATTGTGAAGGCTCGCTTTGGCCCAGGGCAAACGAAGCGCCGGGGGAAATCTTAGCAGAGCCCGGCGCCTTTCCACGGTTCAAAGCCTGGAACTGCAGACTCTTTTGCAAAGAAGAGAGCGCCCAGGCAACAGCAGCCTGCACGTTTCTCAGTGAAAGGGAGAACGTCCTAACTTCATCCAGTCCTCTGAGTAAAGCAGGCAGAGGGAGAGAAACTTTCTTTCCTTCCTCTTTCCTGCAACGAATTCCTCCTTTGCTCTTGCAAACGCAAGGCTTCTTCTGAAAAACTACGTCGCGGTGCAGGGATCCTTCCAGAGGAGCAACGGCATAGTTTTAGCTGTAAGGGCTTGGCAGAGCAGCCGGGGAGAAAAGGCCTCTTGCGATTCTCTTTTCTTTCTGCCTGAATGCGGTCAATTGGCACTTGCCAAAGCAAGGTTTCCCAGCACAAACTACAAAGCAGCAGCTCCCTCCTGGCAGAGGAAATCCCATGCAGTGTTGCCCTGGCGAGATAGTGTTGCTACAGCGAGGCCCAGGGAAAACAGACTGCCTAGAGAAATCCTAGCAAAGCCCTGTGTTTCCCCACAGGAATGTATGTCAGTTTCAGTTCTTTGCCAGCAACGGAGCTCAGAGGCAACGTCAGATTGTGTGTATCTCAGTGAGAGAAAGAACACTGTGACTTCCCCCGTTCCTCTGACGAAAGCGGTTAGAGGGAGAAAAGCGTCCTTTGCTTTCGCTTTCCCGCAGTGAGCTCGGCAGATCTGCCCTTCGCGAAGGGCCGTTTTCCCCCGGAGAACTGCCTCGCGGTAGCCCTGTTCTGGAAGTGGAACGAGTATGCAGTGTTAGCGTTCAGCTATTGTGAAGGCTCGCTTTGGCCCAGGGCAAACGAAGCGCCGGGGGAAATCTTAGCAGAGCCCGGCGCCTTTCCACGGTTCAAAGCCTGGACCTGCAGACTCTTTTGCAAAGAAGAGAGCGCCCAGGCAACAGCAGCCTGCACGTTTCTCAGTGAAAGGGAGAACGTCCTAACTTCATCCAGTCCTCTGAGTAAAGCAGGCAGAGGGAGAGAAACTTTCTTTCCTTCCTCTTTCCTGCAACGAATTCCTCCTTTGCTCTTGCAAACGCAAGGCTTCTTCTGAAAAACTACGTCGCGGTGCAGGGATCCTTCCAGAGGAGCAACGGCATAGTTTTAGCTGTAAGGGCTTGGCAGAGCAGCCGGGGAGAAAAGGCCTCTTGCGATTCTCTTTTCTTTCTGCCTGAATGCGGTCAATTGGCACTTGCCAAAGCAAGGTTTCCCAGCACAAACTACAAAGCAGCAGCTCCCTCCTGGCAGAGGAAATCCCATGCAGTGTTGCCCTGGCGAGATAGTGTTGCTACAGCGAGGCCCAGGGAAAACAGACTGCCTAGAGAAATCCTAGCAAAGCCCTGTGTTTCCCCACAGGAATGTATGTCAGTTTCAGTTCTTTGCCAGCAACGGAGCTCAGAGGCAACGTCAGATTGTGTGTATCTCAGTGAGAGAAAGAACACTGTGACTTCCCCCGTTCCTCTGACGAAAGCGGTTAGAGGGAGAAAAGCGTCCTTTGCTTTCGCTTTCCCGCAGTGAGCTCGGCAGATCTGCCCTTCGCGAAGGGCCGTTTTCCCCCGGAGAACTGCCTCGCGGTAGCCCTGTTCTGGAAGTGGAACGAGTATGCAGTGTTAGCGTTCAGCTATTGTGAAGGCTCGCTTTGGCCCAGGGCAAACGAAGCGCCGGGGGAAATCTTAGCAGAGCCCGGCGCCTTTCCACGGTTCAAAGCCTGGAACTGCAGACTCTTTTGCAAAGAAGAGAGCGCCCAGGCAACAGCAGCCTGCACGTTTCTCAGTGAAAGGGAGAACGTCCTAACTTCATCCAGTCCTCTGAGTAAAGCAGGCAGAGGGAGAGAAACTTTCTTTCCTTCCTCTTTCCTGCAACGAATTCCTCCTTTGCTCTTGCAAACGCAAGGCTTCTTCTGAAAAACTACGTCGCGGTGCAGGGATCCTTCCAGAGGCTAACGGCATAGTTTTAGCTGTAAGGGCTTGGCAGAGCAGCCGGGGAGAAAAGGCCTCTTGCGATTCTCTTTTCTTTCTGCCTGAATGCGGTCAATTGGCACTTGCCAAAGCAAGGTTTCCCAGCACAAACTACAAAGCAGCAGCTCCCTCCTGGCAGAGGAAATCCCATGCAGTGTTGCCCTGGCGAGATAGTGTTGCTACAGCGAGGCCCAGGGAAAACAGACTGCCTAGAGAAATCCTAGCAAAGCCCTGTGTTTCCCCACAGGAATGTATGTCAGTTTCAGTTCTTTGCCAGCAACGGAGCTCAGAAGCAACGTCAGATTGTGTGTATCTCAGTGAGAGAAAGAACACTGTGACTTCCCCCGTTCCTCTGACGAAAGCGGTTAGAGGGAGAAAAGCGTCCTTTGCTTTCGCTTTCCCGCAGTGAGCTCGGCAGATCTGCCCTTCGCGAAGGGCCGTTTTCCCCCGGAGAACTGCCTCGCGGTAGCCCTGTTCTGGAAGTGGAACGAGTATGCAGTGTTAGCGTTCAGCTATTGTGAAGGCTCGCTTTGGCCCAGGGCAAACGAAGCGCCGGGGCAATCTTAGCAGAGCCCGGCGCCTTTCCACGGTTCAAAGCTTGGAACAGCAGACTCTTTTGCAAAGAAGAGAGCGCCCAGGCAACAGCAGCCTGCACGTTTCTCAGTGAAAGGGAGAACGTCCTAACTTCATCCAGTCCTCTGAGTAAAGCAGGCAGAGGGAGAGAAACTTTCTTTCCTTCCTCTTTCCTGCAACGAATTCCTCCTTTGCTCTTGCAAACGCAAGGCTTCTTCTGAAAAACTACGTCGCGGTGCAGGGATCCTTCCAGAGGAGCAACGGCATAGTTTTAGCTGTAAGGGCTTGGCAGAGCAGCCGGGGAGAAAAGGCCTCTTGCGATTCTCTTTTCTTTCTGCCTGAATGCGGTCAATTGGCACTTGCCAAAGCAAGGTTTCCCAGCACAAACTACAAAGCAGCAGCTCCCTCCTGGCAGAGGAAATCCCATGCAGTGTTGCCCTGGCGAGATAGTGTTGCTACAGCGAGGCCCAGGGAAAACAGACTGCCTAGAGAAATCCTAGCAAAGCCCTGTGTTTCCCCACAGGAATGTATGTCAGTTTCAGTTCTTTGCCAGCAACGGAGCTCAGAGGCAACGTCAGATTGTGTGTATCTCAGTGAGAGAAAGAACACTGTGACTTCCCCCGTTCCTCTGACGAAAGCGGTTAGAGGGAGAAAAGCGTCCTTTGCTTTCGCTTTCCCGCAGTGAGCTCGGCAGATCTGCCCTTCGCGAAGGGCCGTTTTCCCCCGGAGAACTGCCTCGCGGTAGCCCTGTTCTGGAAGTGGAACGAGTATGCAGTGTTAGCGTTCAGCTATTGTGAAGGCTCGCTTTGGCCCAGGGCAAACGAAGCGCCGGGGCAATCTTAGCAGAGCCCGGCGCCTTTCCACGGTTCAAAGCTTGGAACAGCAGACTCTTTTGCAAAGAAGAGAGCGCCCAGGCAACAGCAGCCTGCACGTTTCTCAGTGAAAGGGAGAACGTCCTAACTTCATCCAGTCCTCTGAGTAAAGCAGGCAGAGGGAGAGAAACTTTCTTTCCTTCCTCTTTCCTGCAACGAATTCCTCCTTTGCTCTTGCAAACGCAAGGCTTCTTCTGAAAAACTACGTCGCGGTGCAGGGATCCTTCCAGAGGAGCAGCGGCATAGTTTTAGCTGTAAGGGCTTGGCAGAGCAGCCGGGGAGAAAAGGCCTCTTGCGATTCTCTTTTCTTTCTGCCTGAATGCGGTCAATTGGCACTTGCCAAAGCAAGGTTTCCCAGCACAAACTACAAAGCAGCAGCTCCCTCCTGGCAGAGGAAATCCCATGCAGTGTTGCCCTGGCGAGATAGTGTTGCTACAGCGAGGCCCAGGGAAAACAGACTGCCTAGAGAAATCCTAGCAAAGCCCTGTGTTTCCCCACAGGAATGTATGTCAGTTTCAGTCCTTTGCCAGCAACGGAGCTCAGAGGCAACGTCAGATTGTGTGTATCTCAGTGAGAGAAAGAACACTGTGACTTCCCCCGTTCCTCTGACGAAAGCGGTTAGAGGGAGAAAAGCGTCCTTTGCTTTCGCTTTCCCGCAGTGAGCTCGGCAGATCTGCCCTTCGCGAAGGGCCGTTTTCCCCCGGAGAACTGCCTCGCGGTAGCCCTGTTCTGGAAGTGGAACGAGTATGCAGTGTTAGCGTTCAGCTATTGTGAAGGCTCGCTTTGGCCCAGGGCAAACGAAGCGCCGGGGGAAATCTTAGCAGAGCCCGGCGCCTTTCCACGGTTCAAAGCCTGGAACTGCAGACTCTTTTGCAAAGAAGAGAGCGCCCAGGCAACAGCAGCCTGCACGTTTCTCAGTGAAAGGGAGAACGTCCTAACTTCATCCAGTCCTCTGAGTAAAGCAGGCAGAGGGAGAGAAACTTTCTTTCCTTCCTCTTTCCTGCAACGAATTCCTCCTTTGCTCTTGCAAACGCAAGGCTTCTTCTGAAAAACTACATCGCGGTGCAGGGATCCTTCCAGAGGAGCAACGGCATAGTTTTAGCTGTAAGGGCTTGGCAGAGCAGCCGGGGAGAAAAGGCCTCTTGCGATTCTCTTTTCTTTCTGCCTGAATGCGGTCAATTGGCACTTGCCAAAGCAAGGTTTCCCAGCACAAACTACAAAGCAGCAGCTCCCTCCTGGCAGAGGAAATCCCATGCAGTGTTGCCCTGGCGAGATAGTGTTGCTACAGCGAGGCCCAGGGAAAACAGACTGCCTAGAGAAATCCTAGCAAAGCCCTGTGTTTCCCCACAGGAATGTATGTCAGTTTCAGTTCTTTGCCAGCAACGGAGCTCAGAGGCAACGTCAGATTGTGTGTATCTCAGTGAGAGAAAGAACACTGTGACTTCCCCCGTTCCTCTGACGAAAGCGGTTAGAGGGAGAAAAGCGTCCTTTGCTTTCGCTTTCCCGCAGTGAGCTCGGCAGATCTGCCCTTCGCGAAGGGCCGTTTTCCCCCGGAGAACTGCCTCGCGGTAGCCCTGTTCTGGAAGTGGAACGAGTATGCAGTGTTAGCGTTCAGCTATTGTGAAGGCTCGCTTTGGCCCAGGGCAAACGAAGAGCCGGGGGAAATCTTAGCAGAGCCCGGCGCCTTTCCACGGTTCAAAGCCTGGAACTGCAGACTCTTTTGCAAAGAAGAGAGCGCCCAGGCAACAGCAGCCTGCACGTTTCTCAGTGAAAGGGAGAACGTCCTAACTTCATCCAGTCCTCTGAGTAAAGCAGGCAGAGGGAGAGAAACTTTCTTTCCTTCCTCTTTCCTGCAACGAATTCCTCCTTTGCTCTTGCAAACGCAAGGCTTCTTCTGAAAAACTACGTCGCGGTGCAGGGATCCTTCCAGAGGAGCAACGGCATAGTTTTAGCTGTAAGGGCTTGGCAGAGCAGCCGGGGAGAAAAGGCCTCTTGCGATTCTCTTTTCTTTCTGCCTGAATGCGGTCAATTGGCACTTGCCAAAGCAAGGTTTCCCAGCACAAACTACAAAGCAGCAGCTCCCTCCTGGCAGAGGAAATCCCATGCAGTGTTGCCCTGGCGAGATAGTGTTGCTACAGCGAGGCCCAGGGAAAACAGACTGCCTAGAGAAATCCTAGCAAAGCCCTGTGTTTCCCCACAGGAATGCATGTCAGTTTCAGTTCTTTGCCAGCAACGGAGCTCAGAGGCAACGTCAGATTGTGTGTATCTCAGTGAGAGAAAGAACACTGTGACTTCCCCCGTTCCTCTGACGAAAGCGGTTAGAGGGAGAAAAGCGTCCTTTGCTTTCGCTTTCCCGCAGTGAGCTCGGCAGATCTGCCCTTCGCGAAGGGCCGTTTTCCCCCGGAGAACTGCCTCGCGGTAGCCCTGTTCTGGAAGTGGAACGAGTACGCAGTGTTAGCGTTCAGCTATTGTGAAGGCTCGCTTTGGCCCAGGGCAAACGAAGAGCCGGGGGAAATCTTAGCAGAGCCCGGCGCCTTTTCACGGTTCAAAGCCTGGAACTGCAGACTCTTTTGCAAAGAAGAGAGCGCCCAGGCAACAGCAGCCTGCACGTTTCTCAGTGAAAGGGAGAACGTCCTAACTTCATCCAGTCCTCTGAGTAAAGCAGGCAGAGGGAGAGAAACTTTCTTTCCTTCCTCTTTCCTGCAACGAATTCCTCCTTTGCTCTTGCAAACGCAAGGCTTCTTCTGAAAAACTACGTCGCGGTGCAGGGATCCTTCCAGAGGAGCAACGGCATAGTTTTAGCTGTAAGGGCTTGGCAGAGCAGCCGGGGAGAAAAGGCCTCTTGCGATTCTCTTTTCTTTCTGCCTGAATGCGGTCAATTGGCACTTGCCAAAGCAAGGTTTCCCAGCACAAACTACAAAGCAGCAGCTCCCTCCTGGCAGAGGAAATCCCATGCAGTGTTGCCCTGGCGAGATAGTGTTGCTACAGCGAGGCCCAGGGAAAACAGACTGCCTAGAGAAATCCTAGCAAACTCCTGTGTTTCCCCACAGGAATGTATGTCAGTTTCAGTCCTTTGCCAGCAACGGAGCTCAGAGGCAACGTCAGATTGTGTGTATCTCAGTGAGAGAAAGAACACTGTGACTTCCCCCGTTCCTCTGACGAAAGCGGTTAGAGGGAGAAAAGCGTCCTTTGCTTTCGCTTTCCCGCAGTGAGCTCGGCAGATCTGCCCTTCGCGAAGGGCCGTTTTCCCCCGGAGAACTGCCTCGCGGTAGCCCTGTTCTGGAAGTGGAACGAGTATGCAGTGTTAGCGTTCAGCTATTGTGAAGGCTCGCTTTGGCCCAGGGCAAACGAAGCGCCGGGGCAATCTTAGCAGAGCCCGGCGCCTTTCCACGGTTCAAAGCTTGGAACAGCAGACTCTTTTGCAAAGAAGAGAGCGCCCAGGCAACAGCAGCCTGCACGTTTCTCAGTGAAAGGGAGAACGTCCTAACTTCATCCAGTCCTCTGAGTAAAGCAGGCAGAGGGAGAGAAACTTTCTTTCCTTCCTCTTTCCTGCAACGAATTCCTCCTTTGCTCTTGCAAACGCAAGGCTTCTTCTGAAAAACTACGTCGCGGTGCAGGGATCCTTCCAGAGGAGCAACGGCATAGTTTTAGCTGTAAGGGCTTGGCAGAGCAGCCGGGGAGAAAAGGCCTCTTGCGATTCTCTTTTCTTTCTGCCTGAATGCGGTCAATTGGCACTTGCCAAAGCAAGGTTTCCCAGCACAAACTACAAAGCAGCAGCTCCCTCCTGGCAGAGGAAATCCCATGCAGTGTTGCCCTGGCGAGATAGTGTTGCTACAGCGAGGCCCAGGGAAAACAGACTGCCTAGAGAAATCCTAGCAAAGCCCTGTGTTTCCCCACAGGAATGCATGTCAGTTTCAGTTCTTTGCCAGCAACGGAGCTCAGAAGCAACGTCAGATTGTGTGTATCTCAGTGAGAGAAAGAACACTGTGACTTCCCCCGTTCCTCTGACGAAAGCGGTTAGAGGGAGAAAAGCGTCCTTTGCTTTCGCTTTCCCGCAGTGAGCTCGGCAGATCTGCCCTTCGCGAAGGGCCGTTTTCCCCCGGAGAACTGCCTCGCGGTAGCCCTGTTCTGGAAGTGGAACGAGTATGCAGTGTTAGCGTTCAGCTATTGTGAAGGCTCGCTTTGGCCCAGGGCAAACGAAGCGCCGGGGCAATCTTAGCAGAGCCCGGCGCCTTTCCACGGTTCAAAGCCTGGAACTGCAGACTCTTTTGCAAAGAAGAGAGCGCCCAGGCAACAGCAGCCTGCACGTTTCTCAGTGAAAGGGAGAACGTCCTAACTTCATCCAGTCCTCTGAGTAAAGCAGGCAGAGGGAGAGAAACTTTCTTTCCTTCCTCTTTCCTGCAACGAATTCCTCCTTTGCTCTTGCAAACGCAAGGCTTCTTCTGAAAAACTACGTCGTGGTGCAGGGATCCTTCCAGAGGAGCAACGGCATAGTTTTAGCTGTAAGGGCTTGGCAGAGCAGCCGGGGAGAAAAGGCCTCTTGCGATTCTCTTTTCTTTCTGCCTGAATGTGGTCAATTGGCACTTGCCAAAGCAAGGTTTCCCAGCACAAACTACAAAGCAGCAGCTCCCTCCTGGCAGAGGAAATCCCATGCAGTGTTGCCCTGGCGAGATAGTGTTGCTACAGCGAGGCCCAGGGAAAACAGACTGCCTAGAGAAATCCTAGCAAAGCCCTGTGTTTCCCCACAGGAATGCATGTCAGTTTCAGTTCTTTGCCAGCAACGGAGCTCAGAAGCAACGTCAGATTGTGTGTATCTCAGTGAGAGAAAGAACACTGTGACTTCCCCCGTTCCTCTGACGAAAGCGGTTAGAGGGAGAAAAGCGTCCTTTGCTTTCGCTTTCCCGCAGTGAGCTCGGCAGATCTGCCCTTCGCGAAGGGCCGTTTTCCCCCGGAGAACTGCCTCGCGGTAGCCCTGTTCTGGAAGTGGAACGAGTATGCAGTGTTAGCGTTCAGCTATTGTGAAGGCTCGCTTTGGCCCAGGGCAAACGAAGCGCCGGGGCAATCTTAGCAGAGCCCGGCGCCTTTCCACGGTTCAAAGCCTGGAACTGCAGACTCTTTTGCAAAGAAGAGAGCGCCCAGGCAACAGCAGCCTGCACGTTTCTCAGTGAAAGGGAGAACGTCCTAACTTCATCCAGTCCTCTGAGTAAAGCAGGCAGAGGGAGAGAAACTTTCTTTCCTTCCTCTTTCCTGCAACGAATTCCTCCTTTGCTCTTGCAAACGCAAGGCTTCTTCTGAAAAACTACGTCGCGGTGCAGGGATCCTTCCAGAGGAGCAGCGGCATAGTTTTAGCTGTAAGGGCTTGGCAGAGCAGCCGGGGAGAAAAGGCCTCTTGCGATTCTCTTTTCTTTCTGCCTGAATGCGGTCAATTGGCACTTGCCAAAGCAAGGTTTCCCAGCACAAACTACAAAGCAGCAGCTCCCTCCTGGCAGAGGAAATCCCATGCAGTGTTGCCCTGGCGAGATAGTGTTGCTACAGCGAGGCCCAGGGAAAACAGACTGCCTAGAGAAATCCTAGCAAAGCCCTGTGTTTCCCCACAGGAATGCATGTCAGTTTCAGTTCTTTGCCAGCAACGGAGCTCAGAAGCAACGTCAGATTGTGTGTATCTCAGTGAGAGAAAGAACACTGTGACTTCCCCCGTTCCTCTGACGAAAGCGGTTAGAGGGAGAAAAGCGTCCTTTGCTTTCGCTTTCCCGCAGTGAGCTCGGCAGATCTGCCCTTCGCGAAGGGCCGTTTTCCCCCGGAGAACTGCCTCGCGGTAGCCCTGTTCTGGAAGTGGAACGAGTATGCAGTGTTAGCGTTCAGCTATTGTGAAGGCTCGCTTTGGCCCAGGGCAAACGAAGAGCCGGGGGAAATCTTAGCAGAGCCCGGCGCCTTTCCACGGTTCAAAGCCTGGAACTGCAGACTCTTTTGCAAAGAAGAGAGCGCCCAGGCAACAGCAGCCTGCACGTTTCTCAGTGAAAGGGAGAACGTCCTAACTTCATCCAGTCCTCTGAGTAAAGCAGGCAGAGGGAGAGAAACTTTCTTTCCTTCCTCTTTCCTGCAACGAATTCCTCCTTTGCTCTTGCAAACGCAAGGCTTCTTCTGAAAAACTACGTCGCGGTGCAGGGATCCTTCCAGAGGAGCAACGGCATAGTTTTAGCTGTAAGGGCTTGGCAGAGCAGCCGGGGAGAAAAGGCCTCTTGCGATTCTCTTTTCTTTCTGCCTGAATGCGGTCAATTGGCACTTGCCAAAGCAAGGTTTCCCAGCACAAACTACAAAGCAGCAGCTCCCTCCTGGCAGAGGAAATCCCATGCAGTGTTGCCCTGGCGAGATAGTGTTGCTACAGCGAGGCCCAGGGAAAACAGACTGCCTAGAGAAATCCTAGCAAAGCCCTGTGTTTCCCCACAGGAATGTATGTCAGTTTCAGTTCTTTGCCAGCAACGGAGCTCAGAGGCAACGTCAGATTGTGTGTATCTCAGTGAGAGAAAGAACACTGTGACTTCCCCCGTTCCTCTGACGAAAGCGGTTAGAGGGAGAAAAGCGTCCTTTGCTTTCGCTTTCCCGCAGTGAGCTCGGCAGATCTGCCCTTCGCGAAGGGCCGTTTTCCCCCGGAGAACTGCCTCGCGGTAGCCCTGTTCTGGAAGTGGAACGAGTATGCAGTGTTAGCGTTCAGCTATTGTGAAGGCTCGCTTTGGCCCAGGGCAAACGAAGAGCCGGGGGAAATCTTAGCAGAGCCCGGCGCCTTTCCACGGTTGAAAGCCTGGAACTGCAGACTCTTTTGCAAAGAAGAGAGCGCCCAGGCAACAGCAGCCTGCACGTTTCTCAGTGAAAGGGAGAACGTCCTAACTTCATCCAGTCCTCTGAGTAAAGCAGGCAGAGGGAGAGAAACTTTCTTTCCTTCCTCTTTCCTGCAACGAATTCCTCCTTTGCTCTTGCAAACGCAAGGCTTCTTCTGAAAAACTACGTCGCGGTGCAGGGATCCTTCCAGAGGAGCAACGGCATAGTTTTAGCTGTAAGGGCTTGGCAGAGCAGCCGGGGAGAAAAGGCCTCTTGCGATTCTCTTTTCTTTCTGCCTGAATGCGGTCAATTGGCACTTGCCAAAGCAAGGTTTCCCAGCACAAACTACAAAGCAGCAGCTCCCTCCTGGCAGAGGAAATCCCATGCAGTGTTGCCCTGGCGAGATAGTGTTGCTACAGCGAGGCCCAGGGAAAACAGACTGCCTAGAGAAATCCTAGCAAAGCCCTGTGTTTCCCCACAGGAATGTATGTCAGTTTCAGTCCTTTGCCAGCAACGGAGCTCAGAGGCAACGTCAGATTGTGTGTATCTCAGTGAGAGAAAGAACACTGTGACTTCCCCCGTTCCTCTGACGAAAGCGGTTAGAGGGAGAAAAGCGTCCTTTGCTTTCGCTTTCCCGCAGTGAGCTCGGCAGATCTGCCCTTCGCGAAGGGCCGTTTTCCCCCGGAGAACTGCCTCGCGGTAGCCCTGTTCTGGAAGTGGAACGAGTATGCAGTGTTAGCGTTCAGCTATTGTGAAGGCTCGCTTTGGCCCAGGGCAAACGAAGCGCCGGGGGAAATCTTAGCAGAGCCCGGCGCCTTTCCACGGTTCAAAGCCTGGAACTGCAGACTCTTTTGCAAAGAAGAGAGCGCCCAGGCAACAGCAGCCTGCACGTTTCTCAGTGAAAGGGAGAACGTCCTAACTTCATCCAGTCCTCTGAGTAAAGCAGGCAGAGGGAGAGAAACTTTCTTTCCTTCCTCTTTCCTGCAACGAATTCCTCCTTTGCTCTTGCAAACGCAAGGCTTCTTCTGAAAAACTACGTCGCGGTGCAGGGATCCTTCCAGAGGAGCAACGGCATAGTTTTAGCTGTAAGGGCTTGGCAGAGCAGCCGGGGAGAAAAGGCCTCTTGCGATTCTCTTTTCTTTCTGCCTGAATGCGGTCAATTGGCACTTGCCAAAGCAAGGTTTCCCAGCACAAACTACAAAGCAGCAGCTCCCTCCTGGCAGAGGAAATCCCATGCAGTGTTGCCCTGGCGAGATAGTGTTGCTACAGCGAGGCCCAGGGAAAACAGACTGCCTAGAGAAATCCTAGCAAAGCCCTGTGTTTCCCCACAGGAATGTATGTCAGTTTCAGTTCTTTGCCAGCAACGGAGCTCAGAAGCAACGTCAGATTGTGTGTATCTCAGTGAGAGAAAGAACACTGTGACTTGCCCCGTTCCTCTGACGAAAGCGGTTAGAGGGAGAAAAGCGTCCTTTGCTTTCGCTTTCCCGCAGTGAGCTCGGCAGATCTGCCCTTCGCGAAGGGCCGTTTTCCCCCGGAGAACTGCCTCGCGGTAGCCCTGTTCTGGAAGTGGAACGAGTATGCAGTGTTAGCGTTCAGCTATTGTGAAGGCTCGCTTTGGCCCAGGGCAAACGAAGAGCCGGGGGAAATCTTAGCAGAGCCCGGCGCCTTTCCACGGTTCAAAGCCTGGAACTGCAGACTCTTTTGCAAAGAAGAGAGCGCCCAGGCAACAGCAGCCTGCACGTTTCTCAGTGAAAGGGAGAACGTCCTAACTTCATCCAGTCCTCTGAGTAAAGCAGGCAGAGGGAGAGAAACTTTCTTTCCTTCCTCTTTCCTGCAACGAATTCCTCCTTTGCTCTTGCAAACGCAAGGCTTCTTCTGAAAAACTACGTCGCGGTGCAGGGATCCTTCCAGAGGAGCAACGGCATAGTTTTAGCTGGAAGGGCTTGGCAGAGCAGCCGGGGAGAAAAGGCCTCTTGCGATTCTCTTTTCTTTCTGCCTGAATGCGGTCAATTGGCACTTGCCAAAGCAAGGTTTCCCAGCACAAACTACAAAGCAGCAGCTCTCTCCTGGCAGAGGAAATCCCATGCAGTGTTGCCCTGGCGAGATAGTGTTGCTACAGCGAGGCCCAGGGAAAACAGACTGCCTAGAGAAATCCTAGCAAAGCCCTGTGTTTCCCCACAGGAATGTATGTCAGTTTCAGTTCTTTGCCAGCAACGGAGCTCAGAGGCAACGTCAGATTGTGTGTATCTCAGTGAGAGAAAGAACACTGTGACTTCCCCCGTTCCTCTGACGAAAGCGGTTAGAGGGAGAAAAGCGTCCTTTGCTTTCGCTTTCCCGCAGTGAGCTCGGCAGATCTGCCCTTCGCGAAGGGCCGTTTTCCCCCGGAGAACTGCCTCGCGGTAGCCCTGTTCTGGAAGTGGAACGAGTATGCAGTGTTAGCGTTCAGCTATTGTGAAGGCTCGCTTTGGCCCAGGGCAAACGAAGCGCCAGGGGAAATCTTAGCAGAGCCCGGCGCCTTTCCACGGTTCAAAGCCTGGAACTGCAGACTCTTTTGCAAAGAAGAGAGCGCCCAGGCAACAGCAGCCTGCACGTTTCTCAGTGAAAGGGAGAACGTCCTAACTTCATCCAGTCCTCTGAGTAAAGCAGGCAGAGGGAGAGAAACTTTCTTTCCTTCCTCTTTCCTGCAACGAATTCCTCCTTTGCTCTTGCAAACGCAAGGCTTCTTCTGAAAAACTACGTCGCGGTGCAGGGATCCTTCCAGAGGAGCAACGGCATAGTTTTAGCTGTAAGGGCTTGGCAGAGCAGCCGGGGAGAAAAGGCCTCTTGCGATTCTCTTTTCTTTCTGCCTGAATGCGGTCAATTGGCACTTGCCGAAGCAAGGTTTCCCAGCACAAACTGCAAAGCAGCAGCTCTCTCCTGGCAGAGGAAATCCCATGCAGTGTTGCCCTGGCGAGATAGTGTTGCTACAGCGAGGCCCAGGGAAAACAGACTGCCTAGAGAAATCCTAGCAAAGCCCTGTGTTTCCCCACAGGAATGTATGTCAGTTTCAGTTCTTTGCCAGCAACGGAGCTCAGAGGCAACGTCAGATTGTGTGTATCTCAGTGAGAGAAAGAACACTGTGACTTCCCCCGTTCCTCTGACGAAAGCGGTTAGAGGGAGAAAAGCGTCCTTTGCTTTCGCTTTCCCGCAGTGAGCTCGGCAGATCTGCCCTTCGCGAAGGGCCGTTTTCCCCCGGAGAACTGCCTCGCGGTAGCCCTGTTCTGGAAGTGGAACGAGTATGCAGTGTTAGCGTTCAGCTATTGTGAAGGCTCGCTTTGGCCCAGGGCAAACGAAGCGCCGGGGGAAATCTTAGCAGAGCCCGGCGCCTTTCCACGGTTCAAAGCCTGGAACTGCAGACTCTTTTGCAAAGAAGAGAGCGCCCAGGCAACAGCAGCCTGCACGTTTCTCAGTGAAAGGGAGAACGTCCTAACTTCATCCAGTCCTCTGAGTAAAGCAGGCAGAGGGAGAGAAACTTTCTTTCCTTCCTCTTTCCTGCAACGAATTCCTCCTTTGCTCTTGCAAACGCAAGGCTTCTTCTGAAAAACTACGTCGCGGTACAGGGATCCTTCCAGAGGAGCAACGGCATAGTTTTAGCTGTAAGGGCTTGGCAGAGCAGCCGGGGAGAAAAGGCCTCTTGCGATTCTCTTTTCTTTCTGCCTGAATGCGGTCAATTGGCACTTGCCAAAGCAAGGTTTCCCAGCACAAACTACAAAGCAGCAGCTCCCTCCTGGCAGAGGAAATCCCATGCAGTGTTGCCCTGGCGAGATAGTGTTGCTACAGCGAGGCCCAGGGAAAACAGACTGCCTAGAGAAATCCTAGCAAAGCCCTGTGTTTCCCCACAGGAATGTATGTCAGTTTCAGTCCTTTGCCAGCAACGGAGCTCAGAGGCAACGTCAGATTGTGTGTATCTCAGTGAGAGAAAGAACACTGTGACTTCCCCCGTTCCTCTGACGAAAGCGGTTAGAGGGAGAAAAGCGTCCTTTGCTTTCGCTTTCCCGCAGTGAGCTCGGCAGATCTGCCCTTCGCGAAGGGCCGTTTTCCCCCGGAGAACTGCCTCGCGGTAGCCCTGTTCTGGAAGTGGAACGAGTATGCAGTGTTAGCGTTCAGCTATTGTGAAGGCTCGCTTTGGCCCAGGGCAAACGAAGCGCCGGGGGAAATCTTAGCAGAGCCCGGCGCCTTTCCACGGTTCAAAGCCTGGAACTGCAGACTCTTTTGCAAAGAAGAGAGCGCCCAGGCAACAGCAGCCTGCACGTTTCTCAGTGAAAGGGAGAACGTCCTAACTTCATCCAGTCCTCTGAGTAAAGCAGGCAGAGGGAGAGAAACTTTCTTTCCTTCCTCTTTCCTGCAACGAATTCCTCCTTTGCTCTTGCAAACGCAAGGCTTCTTCTGAAAAACTACGTCGCGGTGCAGGGATCCTTCCAGAGGAGCAACGGCATAGTTTTAGCTGTAAGGGCTTGGCAGAGCAGCCGGGGAGAAAAGGCCTCTTGCGATTCTCTTTTCTTTCTGCCTGAATGCGGTCAATTGGCACTTGCCAAAGCAAGGTTTCCCAGCACAAACTACAAAGCAGCAGCTCCCTCCTGGCAGAGGAAATCCCATGCAGTGTTGCCCTGGCGAGATAGTGTTGCTACAGCGAGGCCCAGGGAAAACAGACTGCCTAGAGAAATCCTAGCAAAGCCCTGTGTTTCCCCACAGGAATGTATGTCAGTTTCAGTTCTTTGCCAGCAACGGAGCTCAGAAGCAACGTCAGATTGTGTGTATCTCAGTGAGAGAAAGAACACTGTGACTTCCCCCGTTCCTCTGACGAAAGCGGTTAGAGGGAGAAAAGCGTCCTTTGCTTTCGCTTTCCCGCAGTGAGCTCGGCAGATCTGCCCTTCGCGAAGGGCCGTTTTCCCCCGGAGAACTGCCTCGCGGTAGCCCTGTTCTGGAAGTGGAACGAGTATGCAGTGTTAGCGTTCAGCTATTGTGAAGGCTCGCTTTGGCCCAGGGCAAACGAAGAGCCGGGGGAAATCTTAGCAGAGCCCGGCGCCTTTCCACGGTTCAAAGCCTGGAACTGCAGACTCTTTTGCAAAGAAGAGAGCGCCCAGGCAACAGCAGCCTGCACGTTTCTCAGTGAAAGGGAGAACGTCCTAACTTCATCCAGTCCTCTGAGTAAAGCAGGCAGAGGGAGAGAAACTTTCTTTCCTTCCTCTTTCCTGCAACGAATTCCTCCTTTGCTCTTGCAAACGCAAGGCTTCTTCTGAAAAACTACGTCGCGGTGCAGGGATCCTTCCAGAGGAGCAACGGCATAGTTTTAGCTGTAAGGGCTTGGCAGAGCAGCCGGGGAGAAAAGGCCTCTTGCGATTCTCTTTTCTTTCTGCCTGAATGCGGTCAATTGGCACTTGCCGAAGCAAGGTTTCCCAGCACAAACTACAAAGCAGCAGCTCTCTCCTGGCAGAGGAAATCCCATGCAGTGTTGCCCTGGCGAGATAGTGTTGCTACAGCGAGGCCCAGGGAAAACAGACTGCCTAGAGAAATGCTAGCAAAGCCCTGTGTTTCCCCACAGGAATGTATGTCAGTTTCAGTTCTTTGCCAGCAACGGAGCTCAGAGGCAACGTCAGATTGTGTGTATCTCAGTGAGAGAAAGAACACTGTGACTTCCCCCGTTCCTCTGACGAAAGCGGTTAGAGGGAGAAAAGCGTCCTTTGCTTTCGCTTTCCCGCAGTGAGCTCGGCAGATCTGCCCTTCGCGAAGGGCCGTTTTCCCCCGGAGAACTGCCTCGCGGTAGCCCTGTTCTGGAAGTGGAACGAGTATGCAGTGTTAGCGTTCAGCTATTGTGAAGGCTCGCTTTGGCCCAGGGCAAACGAAGCGCCGGGGGAAATCTTAGCAGAGCCCGGCGCCTTTCCACGGTTCAAAGCCTGGAACTGCAGACTCTTCTGCAAAGAAGAGAGCGCCCAGGCAACAGCAGCCTGCACGTTTCTCAGTGAAAGGGAGAACGTCCTAACTTCATCCAGTCCTCTGAGTAAAGCAGGCAGAGGGAGAGAAACTTTCTTTCCTTCCTCTTTCCTGCAACGAATTCCTCCTTTGCTCTTGCAAACGCAAGGCTTCTTCTGAAAAACTACGTCGCGGTGCAGGGATCCTTCCAGAGGAGCAGCGGCATAGTTTTAGCTGTAAGGGCTTGGCAGAGCAGCCGGGGAGAAAAGGCCTCTTGCGATTCTCTTTTCTTTCTGCCTGAATGCGGTCAATTGGCACTTGCCAAAGCAAGGTTTCCCAGCACAAACTACAAAGCAGCAGCTCCCTCCTGGCAGAGGAAATCCCATGCAGTGTTGCCCTGGCGAGATAGTGTTGCTACAGCGAGGCCCAGGGAAAACAGACTGCCTAGAGAAATCCTAGCAAAGCCCTGTGTTTCCCCACAGGAATGTATGTCAGTTTCAGTTCTTTGCCAGCAACGGAGCTCAGAAGCAACGTCAGATTGTGTGTATCTCAGTGAGAGAAAGAACACTGTGACTTCCCCCGTTCCTCTGACGAAAGCGGTTAGAGGGAGAAAAGCGTCCTTTGCTTTCGCTTTCCCGCAGTGAGCTCGGCAGATCTGCCCTTCGCGAAGGGCCGTTTTCCCCCGGAGAACTGCCTCGCGGTAGCCCTGTTCTGGAAGTGGAACGAGTATGCAGTGTTAGCATTCAGCTATTGTGAAGGCTCGCTTTGGCCCAGGGCAAACGAAGAGCCGGGGGAAATCTTAGCAGAGCCCGGCGCCTTTCCACGGTTCAAAGCCTGGAACTGCAGACTCTTTTGCAAAGAAGAGAGCGCCCAGGCAACAGCAGCCTGCACGTTTCTCAGTGAAAGGGAGAACGTCCTAACTTCATCCAGTCCTCTGAGTAAAGCAGGCAGAGGGAGAGAAACTTTCTTTCCTTCCTCTTTCCTGCAACGAATTCCTCCTTTGCTCTTGCAAACGCAAGGCTTCTTCTGAAAAACTACGTCGCGGTACAGGGATCCTTCCAGAGGAGCAACGGCATAGTTTTAGCTGTAAGGGCTTGGCAGAGCAGCCGGGGAGAAAAGGCCTCTTGCGATTCTCTTTTCTTTCTGCCTGAATGCGGTCAATTGGCACTTGCCAAAGCAAGGTTTCCCAGCACAAACTACAAAGCAGCAGCTCCCTCCTGGCAGAGGAAATCCCATGCAGTGTTGCCCTGGCGAGATAGTGTTGCTACAGCGAGGCCCAGGGAAAACAGACTGCCTAGAGAAATCCTAGCAAAGCCCTGTGTTTCCCCACAGGAATGTATGTCAGTTTCAGTCCTTTGCCAGCAACGGAGCTCAGAGGCAACGTCAGATTGTGTGTATCTCAGTGAGAGAAAGAACACTGTGACTTCCCCCGTTCCTCTGACGAAAGCGGTTAGAGGGAGAAAAGCGTCCTTTGCTTTCGCTTTCCCGCAGTGAGCTCGGCAGATCTGCCCTTCGCGAAGGGCCGTTTTCCCCCGGAGAACTGCCTCGCGGTAGCCCTGTTCTGGAAGTGGAACGAGTATGCAGTGTTAGCGTTCAGCTATTGTGAAGGCTCGCTTTGGCCCAGGGCAAACGAAGCGCCGGGGGAAATCTTAGCAGAGCCCGGCGCCTTTCCACGGTTCAAAGCCTGGAACTGCAGACTCTTTTGCAAAGAAGAGAGCGCCCAGGCAACAGCAGCCTGCACGTTTCTCAGTGAAAGGGAGAACGTCCTAACTTCATCCAGTCCTCTGAGTAAAGCAGGCAGAGGGAGAGAAACTTTCTTTCCTTCCTCTTTCCTGCAACGAATTCCTCCTTTGCTCTTGCAAACGCAAGGCTTCTTCTGAAAAACTACGTCGCGGTGCAGGGATCCTTCCAGAGGAGCAACGGCATAGTTTTAGCTGGAAGGGCTTGGCAGAGCAGCCGGGGAGAAAAGGCCTCTTGCGATTCTCTTTTCTTTCTGCCTGAATGCGGTCAATTGGCACTTGCCAAAGCAAGGTTTCCCAGCACAAACTACAAAGCAGCAGCTCCCTCCTGGCAGAGGAAATCCCATGCAGTGTTGCCCTGGCGAGATAGTGTTGCTACAGCGAGGCCCAGGGAAAACAGACTGCCTAGAGAAATCCTAGCAAAGCCCTGTGTTTCCCCACAGGAATGTATGTCAGTTTCAGTCCTTTGCCAGCAACGGAGCTCAGAGGCAACGTCAGATTGTGTGTATCTCAGTGAGAGAAAGAACACTGTGACTTCCCCCGTTCCTCTGATGAAAGCGGTTAGAGGGAGAAAAGCGTCCTTTGCTTTCGCTTTCCCGCAGTGAGCTCGGCAGATCTGCCCTTCGCGAAGGGCCGTTTTCCCCCGGAGAACTGCCTCGCGGTAGCCCTGTTCTGGAAGTGGAACGAGTATGCAGTGTTAGCGTTCAGCTATTGTGAAGGCTCGCTTTGGCCCAGGGCAAACGAAGCGCCGGGGGAAATCTTAGCAGAGCCCGGCGCCTTTCCACGGTTCAAAGCCTGGAACTGCAGACTCTTTTGCAAAGAAGAGAGCGCCCAGGCAACAGCAGCCTGCACGTTTCTCAGTGAAAGGGAGAACGTCCTAACTTCATCCAGTCCTCTGAGTAAAGCAGGCAGAGGGAGAGAAACTTTCTTTCCTTCCTCTTTCCTGCAACGAATTCCTCCTTTGCTCTTGCAAACGCAAGGTTTCTTCTGAAAAACTACGTCGCGGTGCAGGGATCCTTCCAGAGGAGCAACGGCATAGTTTTAGCTGTAAGGGCTTGGCAGAGCAGCCGGGGAGAAAAGGCCTCTTGCGATTCTCTTTTCTTTCTGCCTGAATGCGGTCAATTGGCACTTGCCAAAGCAAGGTTTCCCAGCACAAACTACAAAGCAGCAGCTCTCTCCTGGCAGAGGAAATCCCATGCAGTGTTGCCCTGGCGAGATAGTGTTGCTACAGCGAGGCCCAGGGAACACAGACTGCCTAGAGAAATCCTAGCAAAGCCCTGTGTTTCCCCACAGGAATGTATGTCAGTTTCAGTTCTTTGCCAGCAACGGAGCTCAGAGGCAACGTCAGATTGTGTGTATCTCAGTGAGAGAAAGAACACTGTGACTTCCCCCGTTCCTCTGACGAAAGCGGTTAGAGGGAGAAAAGCGTCCTTTGCTTTCGCTTTCCCGCAGTGAGCTCGGCAGATCTGCCCTTCGCGAAGGGCCGTTTTCCCCCGGAGAACTGCCTCGCGGTAGCCCTGTTCTGGAAGTGGAACGAGTATGCAGTGTTAGCGTTCAGCTATTGTGAAGGCTCGCTTTGGCCCAGGGCAAACGAAGCGCCGGGGGAAATCTTAGCAGAGCCCGGCGCCTTTCCACGGTTCAAAGCCTGGAACTGCAGACTCTTTTGCAAAGAAGAGAGCGCCCAGGCAACAGCAGCCTGCACGTTTCTCAGTGAAAGGGAGAACGTCCTAACTTCATCCAGTCCTCTGAGTAAAGCAGGCAGAGGGAGAGAAACTTTCTTTCCTTCCTCTTTCCTGCAACGAATTCCTCCTTTGCTCTTGCAAACGCAAGGCTTCTTCTGAAAAACTACGTCGCGGTGCAGGGATCCTTCCAGAGGAGCAGCGGCATAGTTTTAGCTGTAAGGGCTTGGCAGAGCAGCCGGGGAGAAAAGGCCTCTTGCGATTCTCTTTTCTTTCTGCCTGAATGCGGTCAATTGGCACTTGCCAAAGCAAGGTTTCCCAGCACAAACTACAAAGCAGCAGCTCCCTCCTGGCAGAGGAAATCCCATGCAGTGTTGCCCTGGCGAGATAGTGTTGCTACAGCGAGGCCCAGGGAACACAGACTGCCTAGAGAAATCCTAGCAAAGCCCTGTGTTTCCCCACAGGAATGTATGTCAGTTTCAGTTCTTTGCCAGCAACGGAGCTCAGAGGCAACGTCAGATTGTGTGTATCTCAGTGAGAGAAAGAACACTGTGACTTCCCCCGTTCCTCTGACGAAAGCGGTTAGAGGGAGAAAAGCGTCCTTTGCTTTCGCTTTCCCGCAGTGAGCTCGGCAGATCTGCCCTTCGCGAAGGGCCGTTTTCCCCCGGAGAACTGCCTCGCGGTAGCCCTGTTCTGGAAGTGGAACGAGTATGCAGTGTTAGCGTTCAGCTATTGTGAAGGCTCGCTTTGGCCCAGGGCAAACGAAGCGCCGGGGGAAATCTTAGCAGAGCCCGGCGCCTTTCCACGGTTCAAAGCCTGGAACTGCAGACTCTTTTGCAAAGAAGAGAGCGCCCAGGCAACAGCAGCCTGCACGTTTCTCAGTGAAAGGGAGAACGTCCTAACTTCATCCAGTCCTCTGAGTAAAGCAGGCAGAGGGAGAGAAACTTTCTTTCCTTCCTCTTTCCTGCAACGAATTCCTCCTTTGCTCTTGCAAACGCAAGGCTTCTTCTGAAAAACTACGTCGCGGTGCAGGGATCCTTCCAGAGGAGCAGCGGCATAGTTTTAGCTGTAAGGGCTTGGCAGAGCAGCCGGGGAGAAAAGGCCTCTTGCGATTCTCTTTTCTTTCTGCCTGAATGCGGTCAATTGGCACTTGCCAAAGCAAGGTTTCCCAGCACAAACTACAAAGCAGCAGCTCCCTCCTGGCAGAGGAAATCCCATGCAGTGTTGCCCTGGCGAGATAGTGTTGCTACAGCGAGGCCCAGGGAAAACAGACTGCCTAGAGAAATCCTAGCAAAGCCCTGTGTTTCCCCACAGGAATGTATGTCAGTTTCAGTTCTTTGCCAGCAACGGAGCTCAGAAGCAACGTCAGATTGTGTGTATCTCAGTGAGAGAAAGAACACTGTGACTTCCCCCGTTCCTCTGACGAAAGCGGTTAGAGGGAGAAAAGCGTCCTTTGCTTTCGCTTTCCCGCAGTGAGCTCGGCAGATCTGCCCTTCGCGAAGGGCCGTTTTCCCCCGGAGAACTGCCTCGCGGTAGCCCTGTTCTGGAAGTGGAACGAGTATGCAGTGTTAGCGTTCAGCTATTGTGAAGGCTCGCTTTGGCCCAGGGCAAACGAAGAGCCGGGGGAAATCTTAGCAGAGCCCGGCGCCTTTCCACGGTTCAAAGCCTGGAACTGCAGACTCTTTTGCAAAGAAGAGAGCGCCCAGGCAACAGCAGCCTGCACGTTTCTCAGTGAAAGGGAGAACGTCCTAACTTCATCCAGTCCTCTGAGTAAAGCAGGCAGAGGGAGAGAAACTTTCTTTCCTTCCTCTTTCCTGCAACGAATTCCTCCTTTGCTCTTGCAAACGCAAGGCTTCTTCTGAAAAACTACGTCGCGGTGCAGGGATCCTTCCAGAGGAGCAACGGCATAGTTTTAGCTGTAAGGGCTTGGCAGAGCAGCCGGGGAGAAAAGGCCTCTTGCGATTCTCTTTTCTTTCTGCCTGAATGCGGTCAATTGGCACTTGCCAAAGCAAGGTTTCCCAGCACAAACTACAAAGCAGCAGCTCCCTCCTGGCAGAGGAAATCCCATGCAGTGTTGCCCTGGCGAGATAGTGTTGCTACAGCGAGGCCCAGGGAAAACAGACTGCCTAGAGAAATCCTAGCAAAGCCCTGTGTTTCCCCACAGGAATGTATGTCAGTTTCAGTCCTTTGCCAGCAACGGAGCTCAGAGGCAACGTCAGATTGTGTGTATCTCAGTGAGAGAAAGAACACTGTGACTTCCCCCGTTCCTCTGACGAAAGCGGTTAGAGGGAGAAAAGCGTCCTTTGCTTTCGCTTTCCCGCAGTGAGCTCGGCAGATCTGCCCTTCGCGAAGGGCCGTTTTCCCCCGGAGAACTGCCTCGCGGTAGCCCTGTTCTGGAAGTGGAACGAGTATGCAGTGTTAGCGTTCAGCTATTGTGAAGGCTCGCTTTGGCCCAGGGCAAACGAAGCGCCGGGGGAAATCTTAGCAGAGCCCGGCGCCTTTCCACGGTTCAAAGCCTGGAACTGCAGACTCTTTTGCAAAGAAGAGAGCGCCCAGGCAACAGCAGCCTGCACGTTTCTCAGTGAAAGGGAGAACGTCCTAACTTCATCCAGTCCTCTGAGTAAAGCAGGCAGAGGGAGAGAAACTTTCTTTCCTTCCTCTTTCCTGCAACGAATTCCTCCTTTGCTCTTGCAAACGCAAGGCTTCTTCTGAAAAACTACGTCGCGGTGCAGGGATCCTTCCAGAGGAGCAACGGCATAGTTTTAGCTGTAAGGGCTTGGCAGAGCAGCCGGGGAGAAAAGGCCTCTTGCGATTCTCTTTTCTTTCTGCCTGAATGCGGTCAATTGGCACTTGCCAAAGCAAGGTTTCCCAGCACAAACTACAAAGCAGCAGCTCTCTCCTGGCAGAGGAAATCCCATGCAGTGTTGCCCTGGCGAGATAGTGTTGCTACAGCGAGGCCCAGGGAAAACAGACTGCCTAGAGAAATCCTAGCAAAGCCCTGTGTTTCCCCACAGGAATGTATGTCAGTTTCAGTTCTTTGCCAGCAACGGAGCTCAGAGGCAACGTCAGATTGTGTGTATCTCAGTGAGAGAAAGAAGACTGTGACTTCCCCCGTTCCTCTGACGAAAGCGGTTAGAGGGAGAAAAGCGTCCTTTGCTTTCGCTTTCCCGCAGTGAGCTCGGCAGATCTGCCCTTCGCGAAGGGCCGTTTTCCCCCGGAGAACTGCCTCGCGGTAGCCCTGTTCTGGAAGTGGAACGAGTATGCAGTGTTAGCGTTCAGCTATTGTGAAGGCTCGCTTTGGCCCAGGGCAAACGAAGCGCCGGGGGAAATCTTAGCAGAGCCCGGCGCCTTTCCACGGTTCAAAGCCTGGAACTGCAGACTCTTTTGCAAAGAAGAGAGCGCCCAGGCAACAGCAGCCTGCACGTTTCTCAGTGAAAGGGAGAACGTCCTAACTTCATCCAGTCCTCTGAGTAAAGCAGGCAGAGGGAGAGAAACTTTCTTTCCTTCCTCTTTCCTGCAACGAATTCCTCCTTTGCTCTTGCAAACGCAAGGCTTCTTCTGAAAAACTACGTCGCGGTGCAGGGATCCTTCCAGAGGAGCAACGGCATAGTTTTAGCTGTAAGGGCTTGGCAGAGCAGCCGGGGAGAAAAGGCCTCTTGCGATTCTCTTTTCTTTCTGCCTGAATGCGGTCAATTGGCACTTGCCAAAGCAAGGTTTCCCAGCACAAACTACAAAGCAGCAGCTCTCTCCTGGCAGAGGAAATCCCATGCAGTGTTGCCCTGGCGAGATAGTGTTGCTACAGCGAGGCCCAGGGAAAACAGACTGCCTAGAGAAATCCTAGCAAAGCCCTGTGTTTCCCCACAGGAATGTATGTCAGTTTCAGTTCTTTGCCAGCAACGGAGCTCAGAGGCAACGTCAGATTGTGTGTATCTCAGTGAGAGAAAGAACACTGTGACTTCCCCCGTTCCTCTGACGAAAGCGGTTAGAGGGAGAAAAGCGTCCTTTGCTTTCGCTTTCCCGCAGTGAGCTCGGCAGATCTGCCCTTCGCGAAGGGCCGTTTTCCCCCGGAGAACTGCCTCGCGGTAGCCCTGTTCTGGAAGTGGAACGAGTATGCAGTGTTAGCGTTCAGCTATTGTGAAGGCTCGCTTTGGCCCAGGGCAAACGAAGCGCCGGGGGAAATCTTAGCAGAGCCCGGCGCCTTTCCACGGTTCAAAGCCTGGAACTGCAGACTCTTTTGCAAAGAAGAGAGCGCCCAGGCAACAGCAGCCTGCACGTTTCTCAGTGAAAGGGAGAACGTCCTAACTTCATCCAGTCCTCTGAGTAAAGCAGGCAGAGGGAGAGAAACTTTCTTTCCTTCCTCTTTCCTGCAACGAATTCCTCCTTTGCTCTTGCAAACGCAAGGCTTCTTCTGAAAAACTACGTCGCGGTGCAGGGATCCTTCCAGAGGAGCAGCGGCATAGTTTTAAGCTGTAAGGGCTTGGCAGAGCAGCCGGGGAGAAAAGGCCTCTTGCGATTCTCTTTTCTTTCTGCCTGAATGCGGTCAATTGGCACTTGCCAAAGCAAGGTTTCCCAGCACAAACTACAAAGCAGCAGCTCCCTCCTGGCAGAGGAAATCCCATGCAGTGTTGCCCTGGCGAGATAGTGTTGCTACAGCGAGGCCCAGGGAAAACAGACTGCCTAGAGAAATCCTAGCAAAGCCCTGTGTTTCCCCACAGGAATGTATGTCAGTTTCAGTTCTTTGCCAGCAACGGAGCTCAGAAGCAACGTCAGATTGTGTGTATCTCAGTGAGAGAAAGAACACTGTGACTTCCCCCGTTCCTCTGACGAAAGCGGTTAGAGGGAGAAAAGCGTCCTTTGCTTTCGCTTTCCCGCAGTGAGCTCGGCAGATCTGCCCTTCGCGAAGGGCCGTTTTCCCCCGGAGAACTGCCTCGCGGTAGCCCTGTTCTGGAAGTGGAACGAGTATGCAGTGTTAGCGTTCAGCTATTGTGAAGGCTCGCTTTGGCCCAGGGCAAACGAAGAGCCGGGGGAAATCTTAGCAGAGCCCGGCGCCTTTCCACGGTTCAAAGCCTGGAACTGCAGACTCTTTTGCAAAGAAGAGAGCGCCCAGGCAACAGCAGCCTGCACGTTTCTCAGTGAAAGGGAGAACGTCCTAACTTCATCCAGTCCTCTGAGTAAAGCAGGCAGAGGGAGAGAAACTTTCTTTCCTTCCTCTTTCCTGCAACGAATTCCTCCTTTGCTCTTGCAAACGCAAGGCTTCTTCTGAAAAACTACGTCGCGGTGCAGGGATCCTTCCAGAGGAGCAACGGCATAGTTTTAGCTGTAAGGGCTTGGCAGAGCAGCCGGGGAGAAAAGGCCTCTTGCGATTCTCTTTTCTTTCTGCCTGAATGCGGTCAATTGGCACTTGCCAAAGCAAGGTTTCCCAGCACAAACTACAAAGCAGCAGCTCCCTCCTGGCAGAGGAAATCCCATGCAGTGTTGCCCTGGCGAGATAGTGTTGCTACAGCGAGGCCCAGGGAAAACAGACTGCCTAGAGAAATCCTAGCAAAGCCCTGTGTTTCCCCACAGGAATGTATGTCAGTTTCAGTCCTTTGCCAGCAACGGAGCTCAGAGGCAACGTCAGATTGTGTGTATCTCAGTGAGAGAAAGAACACTGTGACTTCCCCCGTTCCTCTGACGAAAGCGGTTAGAGGGAGAAAAGCGTCCTTTGCTTTCGCTTTCCCGCAGTGAGCTCGGCAGATCTGCCCTTCGCGAAGGGCCGTTTTCCCCCGGAGAACTGCCTCGCGGTAGCCCTGTTCTGGAAGTGGAACGAGTATGCAGTGTTAGCGTTCAGCTATTGTGAAGGCTCGCTTTGGCCCAGGGCAAACGAAGCGCCGGGGGAAATCTTAGCAGAGCCCGGCGCCTTTCCACGGTTCAAAGCCTGGAACTGCAGACTCTTTTGCAAAGAAGAGAGCGCCCAGGCAACAGCAGCCTGCACGTTTCTCAGTGAAAGGGAGAACGTCCTAACTTCATCCAGTCCTCTGAGTAAAGCAGGCAGAGGGAGAGAAACTTTCTTTCCTTCCTCTTTCCTGCAACGAATTCCTCCTTTGCTCTTGCAAACGCAAGGCTTCTTCTGAAAAACTACGTCGCGGTGCAGGGATCCTTCCAGAGGAGCAACGGCATAGTTTTAGCTGTAAGGGCTTGGCAGAGCAGCCGGGGAGAAAAGGCCTCTTGCGATTCTCTTTTCTTTCTGCCTGAATGCGGTCAATTGGCACTTGCCAAAGCAAGGTTTCCCAGCACAAACTACAAAGCAGCAGCTCTCTCCTGGCAGAGGAAATCCCATGCAGTGTTGCCCTGGCGAGATAGTGTTGCTACAGCGAGGCCCAGGGAAAACAGACTGCCTAGAGAAATCCTAGCAAAGCCCTGTGTTTCCCCACAGGAATGTATGTCAGTTTCAGTTCTTTGCCAGCAACGGAGCTCAGAAGCAACGTCAGATTGTGTGTATCTCAGTGAGAGAAAGAACACTGTGACTTCCCCCGTTCCTCTGACGAAAGCGGTTAGAGGGAGAAAAGCGTCCTTTGCTTTCGCTTTCCCGCAGTGAGCTCGGCAGATCTGCCCTTCGCGAAGGGCCGTTTTCCCCCGGAGAACTGCCTCGCGGTAGCCCTGTTCTGGAAGTGGAACGAGTATGCAGTGTTAGCGTTCAGCTATTGTGAAGGCTCGCTTTGGCCCAGGGCAAACGAAGCGCCGGGGGAAATCTTAGCAGAGCCCGGCGCCTTTCCACGGTTGAAAGCCTGGAACTGCAGACTCTTTTGCAAAGAAGAGAGCGCCCAGGCAACAGCAGCCTGCACGTTTCTCAGTGAAAGGGAGAACGTCCTAACTTCATCCAGTCCTCTGAGTAAAGCAGGCAGAGGGAGAGAAACTTTCTTTCCTTCCTCTTTCCTGCAACGAATTCCTCCTTTGCTCTTGCAAACGCAAGGCTTCTTCTGAAAAACTACGTCGCGGTGCAGGGATCCTTCCAGAGGAGCAACGGCATAGTTTTAGCTGTAAGGGCTTGGCAGAGCAGCCGGGGAGAAAAGGCCTCTTGCGATTCTCTTTTCTTTCTGCCTGAATGCGGTCAATTGGCACTTGCCAAAGCAAGGTTTCCCAGCACAAACTACAAAGCAGCAGCTCCCTCCTGGCAGAGGAAATCCCATGCAGTGTTGCCCTGGCGAGATAGTGTTGCTACAGCGAGGCCCAGGGAAAACAGACTGCCTAGAGAAATCCTAGCAAAGCCCTGTGTTTCCCCACAGGAATGTATGTCAGTTTCAGTCCTTTGCCAGCAACGGAGCTCAGAGGCAACGTCAGATTGTGTGTATCTCAGTGAGAGAAAGAACACTGTGACTTCCCCCGTTCCTCTGACGAAAGCGGTTAGAGGGAGAAAAGCGTCCTTTGCTTTCGCTTTCCCGCAGTGAGCTCGGCAGATCTGCCCTTCGCGAAGGGCCGTTTTCCCCCGGAGAACTGCCTCGCGGTAGCCCTGTTCTGGAAGTGGAACGAGTATGCAGTGTTAGCGTTCAGCTATTGTGAAGGCTCGCTTTGGCCCAGGGCAAACGAAGCGCCGGGGGAAATCTTAGCAGAGCCCGGCGCCTTTCCACGGTTCAAAGCCTGGAACTGCAGACTCTTTTGCAAAGAAGAGAGCGCCCAGGCAACAGCAGCCTGCACGTTTCTCAGTGAAAGGGAGAACGTCCTAACTTCATCCAGTCCTCTGAGTAAAGCAGGCAGAGGGAGAGAAACTTTCTTTCCTTCCTCTTTCCTGCAACGAATTCCTCCTTTGCTCTTGCAAACGCAAGGCTTCTTCTGAAAAACTACGTCGCGGTGCAGGGATCCTTCCAGAGGAGCAACGGCATAGTTTTAGCTGTAAGGGCTTGGCAGAGCAGCCGGGGAGAAAAGGCCTCTTGCGATTCTCTTTTCTTTCTGCCTGAATGCGGTCAATTGGCACTTGCCAAAGCAAGGTTTCCCAGCACAAACTACAAAGCAGCAGCTCTCTCCTGGCAGAGGAAATCCCATGCAGTGTTGCCCTGGCGAGATAGTGTTGCTACAGCGAGGCCCAGGGAAAACAGACTGCCTAGAGAAATCCTAGCAAAGCCCTGTGTTTCCCCACAGGAATGTATGTCAGTTTCAGTTCTTTGCCAGCAACGGAGCTCAGAAGCAACGTCAGATTGTGTGTATCTCAGTGAGAGAAAGAACACTGTGACTTCCCCCGTTCCTCTGACGAAAGCGGTTAGAGGGAGAAAAGCGTCCTTTGCTTTCGCTTTCCCGCAGTGAGCTCGGCAGATCTGCCCTTCGCGAAGGGCCGTTTTCCCCCGGAGAACTGCCTCGCGGTAGCCCTGTTCTGGAAGTGGAACGAGTATGCAGTGTTAGCGTTCAGCTATTGTGAAGGCTCGCTTTGGCCCAGGGCAAACGAAGCGCCGGGGGAAATCTTAGCAGAGCCCGGCGCCTTTCCACGGTTGAAAGCCTGGAACTGCAGACTCTTTTGCAAAGAAGAGAGCGCCCAGGCAACAGCAGCCTGCACGTTTCTCAGTGAAAGGGAGAACGTCCTAACTTCATCCAGTCCTCTGAGTAAAGCAGGCAGAGGGAGAGAAACTTTCTTTCCTTCCTCTTTCCTGCAACGAATTCCTCCTTTGCTCTTGCAAACGCAAGGCTTCTTCTGAAAAACTACGTCGCGGTGCAGGGATCCTTCCAGAGGAGCAGCAGCATAGTTTTAGCTGTAAGGGCTTGGCAGAGCAGCCGGGGAGAAAAGGCCTCTTGCGATTCTCTTTTCTTTCTGCCTGAATGCGGTCAATTGGCACTTGCCAAAGCAAGGTTTCCCAGCACAAACTACAAAGCAGCAGCTCCCTCCTGGCAGAGGAAATCCCATGCAGTGTTGCCCTGGCGAGATAGTGTTGCTACAGCGAGGCCCAGGGAAAACAGACTGCCTAGAGAAATCCTAGCAAAGCCCTGTGTTTCCCCACAGGAATGTATGTCAGTTTCAGTCCTTTGCCAGCAACGGAGCTCAGAGGCAACGTCAGATTGTGTGTATCTCAGTGAGAGAAAGAACACTGTGACTTCCCCCGTTCCTCTGACGAAAGCGGTTAGAGGGAGAAAAGCGTCCTTTGCTTTCGCTTTCCCGCAGTGAGCTCGGCAGATCTGCCCTTCGCGAAGGGCCGTTTTCCCCCGGAGAACTGCCTCGCGGTAGCCCTGTTCTGGAAGTGGAACGAGTATGCAGTGTTAGCGTTCAGCTATTGTGAAGGCTCGCTTTGGCCCAGGGCAAACGAAGCGCCGGGGGAAATCTTAGCAGAGCCCGGCGCCTTTCCACGGTTCAAAGCCTGGAACTGCAGACTCTTTTGCAAAGAAGAGAGCGCCCAGGCAACAGCAGCCTGCACGTTTCTCAGTGAAAGGGAGAACGTCCTAACTTCATCCAGTCCTCTGAGTAAAGCAGGCAGAGGGAGAGAAACTTTCTTTCCTTCCTCTTTCCTGCAACGAATTCCTCCTTTGCTCTTGCAAACGCAAGGCTTCTTCTGAAAAACTACGTCGCGGTGCAGGGATCCTTCCAGAGGAGCAACGGCATAGTTTTAGCTGTAAGGGCTTGGCAGAGCAGCCGGGGAGAAAAGGCCTCTTGCGATTCTCTTTTCTTTCTGCCTGAATGCGGTCAATTGGCACTTGCCAAAGCAAGGTTTCCCAGCACAAACTACAAAGCAGCAGCTCTCTCCTGGCAGAGGAAATCCCATGCAGTGTTGCCCTGGCGAGATAGTGTTGCTACAGCGAGGCCCAGGGAAAACAGACTGCCTAGAGAAATCCTAGCAAAGCCCTGTGTTTCCCCACAGGAATGTATGTCAGTTTCAGTTCTTTGCCAGCAACGGAGCTCAGAGGCAACGTCAGATTGTGTGTATCTCAGTGAGAGAAAGAACACTGTGACTTCCCCCGTTCCTCTGACGAAAGCGGTTAGAGGGAGAAAAGCGTCCTTTGCTTTCGCTTTCCCGCAGTGAGCTCGGCAGATCTGCCCTTCGCGAAGGGCCGTTTTCCCCCGGAGAACTGCCTCGCGGTAGCCCTGTTCTGGAAGTGGAACGAGTATGCAGTGTTAGCGTTCAGCTATTGTGAAGGCTCGCTTTGGCCCAGGGCAAACGAAGCGCCGGGGGAAATCTTAGCAGAGCCCGGCGCCTTTCCAGGGTTCAAAGCCTGGAACTGCAGACTCTTTTGCAAAGAAGAGAGCGCCCAGGCAACAGCAGCCTGCACGTTTCTCAGTGAAAGGGAGAACGTCCTAACTTCATCCAGTCCTCTGAGTAAAGCAGGCAGAGGGAGAGAAACTTTCTTTCCTTCCTCTTTCCTGCAACGAATTCCTCCTTTGCTCTTGCAAACGCAAGGCTTCTTCTGAAAAACTACGTCGCGGTGCAGGGATCCTTCCAGAGGAGCAGCGGCATAGTTTTAAGCTGTAAGGGCTTGGCAGAGCAGCCGGGGAGAAAAGGCCTCTTGCGATTCTCTTTTCTTTCTGCCTGAATGCGGTCAATTGGCACTTGCCAAAGCAAGGTTTCCCAGCACAAACTACAAAGCAGCAGCTCCCTCCTGGCAGAGGAAATCCCATGCAGTGTTGCCCTGGCGAGATAGTGTTGCTACAGCGAGGCCCAGGGAAAACAGACTGCCTAGAGAAATCCTAGCAAAGCCCTGTGTTTCCCCACAGGAATGTATGTCAGTTTCAGTTCTTTGCCAGCAACGGAGCTCAGAGGCAACGTCAGATTGTGTGTATCTCAGTGAGAGAAAGAACACTGTGACTTCCCCCGTTCCTCTGACGAAAGCGGTTAGAGGGAGAAAAGCGTCCTTTGCTTTCGCTTTCCCGCAGTGAGCTCGGCAGATCTGCCCTTCGCGAAGGGCCGTTTTCCCCCGGAGAACTGCCTCGCGGTAGCCCTGTTCTGGAAGTGGAACGAGTATGCAGTGTTAGCGTTCAGCTATTGTGAAGGCTCGCTTTGGCCCAGGGCAAACGAAGCGCCGGGGGAAATCTTAGCAGAGCCCGGCGCCTTTCCACGGTTCAAAGCCTGGAACTGCAGACTCTTTTGCAAAGAAGAGAGCGCCCAGGCAACAGCAGCCTGCACGTTTCTCAGTGAAAGGGAGAACGTCCTAACTTCATCCAGTCCTCTGAGTAAAGCAGGCAGAGGGAGAGAAACTTTCTTTCCTTCCTCTTTCCTGCAACGAATTCCTCCTTTGCTCTTGCAAACGCAAGGCTTCTTCTGAAAAACTACGTCGCGGTGCAGGGATCCTTCCAGAGGAGCAACGGCATAGTTTTAGCTGTAAGGGCTTGGCAGAGCAGCCGGGGAGAAAAGGCCTCTTGCGATTCTCTTTTCTTTCTGCCTGAATGCGGTCAATTGGCACTTGCCAAAGCAAGGTTTCCCAGCACAAACTACAAAGCAGCAGCTCTCTCCTGGCAGAGGAAATCCCATGCAGTGTTGCCCTGGCGAGATAGTGTTGCTACAGCGAGGCCCAGGGAAAACAGACTGCCTAGAGAAATCCTAGCAAAGCCCTGTGTTTCCCCACAGGAATGTATGTCAGTTTCAGTTCTTTGCCAGCAACGGAGCTCAGAGGCAACGTCAGATTGTGTGTATCTCAGTGAGAGAAAGAACACTGTGACTTCCCCCGTTCCTCTGACGAAAGCGGTTAGAGGGAGAAAAGCGTCCTTTGCTTTCGCTTTCCCGCAGTGAGCTCGGCAGATCTGCCCTTCGCGAAGGGCCGTTTTCCCCCGGAGAACTGCCTCGCGGTAGCCCTGTTCTGGAAGTGGAACGAGTATGCAGTGTTAGCGTTCAGCTATTGTGAAGGCTCGCTTTGGCCCAGGGCAAACGAAGCGCCGGGGGAAATCTTAGCAGAGCCCGGCGCCTTTCCACGGTTCAAAGCCTGGAACTGCAGACTCTTTTGCAAAGAAGAGAGCGCCCAGGCAACAGCAGCCTGCACGTTTCTCAGTGAAAGGGAGAACGTCCTAACTTCATCCAGTCCTCTGAGTAAAGCAGGCAGAGGGAGAGAAACTTTCTTTCCTTCCTCTTTCCTGCAACGAATTCCTCCTTTGCTCTTGCAAACGCAAGGCTTCTTCTGAAAAACTACGTCGCGGTGCAGGGATCCTTCCAGAGGAGCAGCGGCATAGTTTTAGCTGTAAGGGCTTGGCAGAGCAGCCGGGGAGAAAAGGCCTCTTGCGATTCTCTTTTCTTTCTGCCTGAATGCGGTCAATTGGCACTTGCCAAAGCAAGGTTTCCCAGCACAAACTACAAAGCAGCAGCTCCCTCCTGGCAGAGGAAATCCCATGCAGTGTTGCCCTGGCGAGATAGTGTTGCTACAGCGAGGCCCAGGGAAAACAGACTGCCTAGAGAAATCCTAGCAAAGCCCTGTGTTTCCCCACAGGAATGTATGTCAGTTTCAGTCCTTTGCCAGCAACGGAGCTCAGAGGCAACGTCAGATTGTGTGTATCTCAGTGAGAGAAAGAACACTGTGACTTCCCCCGTTCCTCTGACGAAAGCGGTTAGAGGGAGAAAAGCGTCCTTTGCTTTCGCTTTCCCGCAGTGAGCTCGGCAGATCTGCCCTTCGCGAAGGGCCGTTTTCCCCCGGAGAACTGCCTCGCGGTAGCCCTGTTCTGGAAGTGGAACGAGTATGCAGTGTTAGCGTTCAGCTATTGTGAAGGCTCGCTTTGGCCCAGGGCAAACGAAGCGCCGGGGGAAATCTTAGCAGAGCCCGGCGCCTTTCCACGGTTCAAAGCCTGGAACTGCAGACTCTTTTGCAAAGAAGAGAGCGCCCAGGCAACAGCAGCCTGCACGTTTCTCAGTGAAAGGGAGAACGTCCTAACTTCATCCAGTCCTCTGAGTAAAGCAGGCAGAGGGAGAGAAACTTTCTTTCCTTCCTCTTTCCTGCAACGAATTCCTCCTTTGCTCTTGCAAACGCAAGGCTTCTTCTGAAAAACTACGTCGCGGTGCAGGGATCCTTCCAGAGGAGCAACGGCATAGTTTTAGCTGTAAGGGCTTGGCAGAGCAGCCGGGGAGAAAAGGCCTCTTGCGATTCTCTTTTCTTTCTGCCTGAATGCGGTCAATTGGCACTTGCCAAAGCAAGGTTTCCCAGCACAAACTACAAAGCAGCAGCTCTCTCCTGGCAGAGGAAATCCCATGCAGTGTTGCCCTGGCGAGATAGTGTTGCTACAGCGAGGCCCAGGGAAAACAGACTGCCTAGAGAAATCCTAGCAAAGCCCTGTGTTTCCCCACAGGAATGTATGTCAGTTTCAGTTCTTTGCCAGCAACGGAGCTCAGAAGCAACGTCAGATTGTGTGTATCTCAGTGAGAGAAAGAACACTGTGACTTCCCCCGTTCCTCTGACGAAAGCGGTTAGAGGGAGAAAAGCGTCCTTTGCTTTCGCTTTCCCGCAGTGAGCTCGGCAGATCTGCCCTTCGCGAAGGGCCGTTTTCCCCCGGAGAACTGCCTCGCGGTAGCCCTGTTCTGGAAGTGGAACGAGTATGCAGTGTTAGCGTTCAGCTATTGTGAAGGCTCGCTTTGGCCCAGGGCAAACGAAGCGCCGGGGGAAATCTTAGCAGAGCCCGGCGCCTTTCCACGGTTGAAAGCCTGGAACTGCAGACTCTTTTGCAAAGAAGAGAGCGCCCAGGCAACAGCAGCCTGCACGTTTCTCAGTGAAAGGGAGAACGTCCTAACTTCATCCAGTCCTCTGAGTAAAGCAGGCAGAGGGAGAGAAACTTTCTTTCCTTCCTCTTTCCTGCAACGAATTCCTCCTTTGCTCTTGCAAACGCAAGGCTTCTTCTGAAAAACTACGTCGCGGTGCAGGGATCCTTCCAGAGGAGCAACGGCATAGTTTTAGCTGTAAGGGCTTGGCAGAGCAGCCGGGGAGAAAAGGCCTCTTGCGATTCTCTTTTCTTTCTGCCTGAATGCGGTCAATTGGCACTTGCCAAAGCAAGGTTTCCCAGCACAAACTACAAAGCAGCAGCTCCCTCCTGGCAGAGGAAATCCCATGCAGTGTTGCCCTGGCGAGATAGTGTTGCTACAGCGAGGCCCAGGGAAAACAGACTGCCTAGAGAAATCCTAGCAAAGCCCTGTGTTTCCCCACAGGAATGTATGTCAGTTTCAGTCCTTTGCCAGCAACGGAGCTCAGAGGCAACGTCAGATTGTGTGTATCTCAGTGAGAGAAAGAACACTGTGACTTCCCCCGTTCCTCTGACGAAAGCGGTTAGAGGGAGAAAAGCGTCCTTTGCTTTCGCTTTCCCGCAGTGAGCTCGGCAGATCTGCCCTTCGCGAAGGGCCGTTTTCCCCCGGAGAACTGCCTCGCGGTAGCCCTGTTCTGGAAGTGGAACGAGTATGCAGTGTTAGCGTTCAGCTATTGTGAAGGCTCGCTTTGGCCCAGGGCAAACGAAGCGCCGGGGGAAATCTTAGCAGAGCCCGGCGCCTTTCCACGGTTCAAAGCCTGGAACTGCAGACTCTTTTGCAAAGAAGAGAGCGCCCAGGCAACAGCAGCCTGCACGTTTCTCAGTGAAAGGGAGAACGTCCTAACTTCATCCAGTCCTCTGAGTAAAGCAGGCAGAGGGAGAGAAACTTTCTTTCCTTCCTCTTTCCTGCAACGAATTCCTCCTTTGCTCTTGCAAACGCAAGGCTTCTTCTGAAAAACTACGTCGCGGTGCAGGGATCCTTCCAGAGGAGCAACGGCATAGTTTTAGCTGTAAGGGCTTGGCAGAGCAGCCGGGGAGAAAAGGCCTCTTGCGATTCTCTTTTCTTTCTGCCTGAATGCGGTCAATTGGCACTTGCCAAAGCAAGGTTTCCCAGCACAAACTACAAAGCAGCAGCTCTCTCCTGGCAGAGGAAATCCCATGCAGTGTTGCCCTGGCGAGATAGTGTTGCTACAGCGAGGCCCAGGGAAAACAGACTGCCTAGAGAAATCCTAGCAAAGCCCTGTGTTTCCCCACAGGAATGTATGTCAGTTTCAGTTCTTTGCCAGCAACGGAGCTCAGAAGCAACGTCAGATTGTGTGTATCTCAGTGAGAGAAAGAACACTGTGACTTCCCCCGTTCCTCTGACGAAAGCGGTTAGAGGGAGAAAAGCGTCCTTTGCTTTCGCTTTCCCGCAGTGAGCTCGGCAGATCTGCCCTTCGCGAAGGGCCGTTTTCCCCCGGAGAACTGCCTCGCGGTAGCCCTGTTCTGGAAGTGGAACGAGTATGCAGTGTTAGCGTTCAGCTATTGTGAAGGCTCGCTTTGGCCCAGGGCAAACGAAGCGCCGGGGGAAATCTTAGCAGAGCCCGGCGCCTTTCCACGGTTGAAAGCCTGGAACTGCAGACTCTTTTGCAAAGAAGAGAGCGCCCAGGCAACAGCAGCCTGCACGTTTCTCAGTGAAAGGGAGAACGTCCTAACTTCATCCAGTCCTCTGAGTAAAGCAGGCAGAGGGAGAGAAACTTTCTTTCCTTCCTCTTTCCTGCAACGAATTCCTCCTTTGCTCTTGCAAACGCAAGGCTTCTTCTGAAAAACTACGTCGCGGTGCAGGGATCCTTCCAGAGGAGCAGCAGCATAGTTTTAGCTGTAAGGGCTTGGCAGAGCAGCCGGGGAGAAAAGGCCTCTTGCGATTCTCTTTTCTTTCTGCCTGAATGCGGTCAATTGGCACTTGCCAAAGCAAGGTTTCCCAGCACAAACTACAAAGCAGCAGCTCCCTCCTGGCAGAGGAAATCCCATGCAGTGTTGCCCTGGCGAGATAGTGTTGCTACAGCGAGGCCCAGGGAAAACAGACTGCCTAGAGAAATCCTAGCAAAGCCCTGTGTTTCCCCACAGGAATGTATGTCAGTTTCAGTCCTTTGCCAGCAACGGAGCTCAGAGGCAACGTCAGATTGTGTGTATCTCAGTGAGAGAAAGAACACTGTGACTTCCCCCGTTCCTCTGACGAAAGCGGTTAGAGGGAGAAAAGCGTCCTTTGCTTTCGCTTTCCCGCAGTGAGCTCGGCAGATCTGCCCTTCGCGAAGGGCCGTTTTCCCCCGGAGAACTGCCTCGCGGTAGCCCTGTTCTGGAAGTGGAACGAGTATGCAGTGTTAGCGTTCAGCTATTGTGAAGGCTCGCTTTGGCCCAGGGCAAACGAAGCGCCGGGGGAAATCTTAGCAGAGCCCGGCGCCTTTCCACGGTTCAAAGCCTGGAACTGCAGACTCTTTTGCAAAGAAGAGAGCGCCCAGGCAACAGCAGCCTGCACGTTTCTCAGTGAAAGGGAGAACGTCCTAACTTCATCCAGTCCTCTGAGTAAAGCAGGCAGAGGGAGAGAAACTTTCTTTCCTTCCTCTTTCCTGCAACGAATTCCTCCTTTGCTCTTGCAAACGCAAGGCTTCTTCTGAAAAACTACGTCGCGGTGCAGGGATCCTTCCAGAGGAGCAACGGCATAGTTTTAGCTGTAAGGGCTTGGCAGAGCAGCCGGGGAGAAAAGGCCTCTTGCGATTCTCTTTTCTTTCTGCCTGAATGCGGTCAATTGGCACTTGCCAAAGCAAGGTTTCCCAGCACAAACTACAAAGCAGCAGCTCTCTCCTGGCAGAGGAAATCCCATGCAGTGTTGCCCTGGCGAGATAGTGTTGCTACAGCGAGGCCCAGGGAAAACAGACTGCCTAGAGAAATCCTAGCAAAGCCCTGTGTTTCCCCACAGGAATGTATGTCAGTTTCAGTTCTTTGCCAGCAACGGAGCTCAGAGGCAACGTCAGATTGTGTGTATCTCAGTGAGAGAAAGAACACTGTGACTTCCCCCGTTCCTCTGACGAAAGCGGTTAGAGGGAGAAAAGCGTCCTTTGCTTTCGCTTTCCCGCAGTGAGCTCGGCAGATCTGCCCTTCGCGAAGGGCCGTTTTCCCCCGGAGAACTGCCTCGCGGTAGCCCTGTTCTGGAAGTGGAACGAGTATGCAGTGTTAGCGTTCAGCTATTGTGAAGGCTCGCTTTGGCCCAGGGCAAACGAAGCGCCGGGGGAAATCTTAGCAGAGCCCGGCGCCTTTCCAGGGTTCAAAGCCTGGAACTGCAGACTCTTTTGCAAAGAAGAGAGCGCCCAGGCAACAGCAGCCTGCACGTTTCTCAGTGAAAGGGAGAACGTCCTAACTTCATCCAGTCCTCTGAGTAAAGCAGGCAGAGGGAGAGAAACTTTCTTTCCTTCCTCTTTCCTGCAACGAATTCCTCCTTTGCTCTTGCAAACGCAAGGCTTCTTCTGAAAAACTACGTCGCGGTGCAGGGATCCTTCCAGAGGAGCAGCGGCATAGTTTTAAGCTGTAAGGGCTTGGCAGAGCAGCCGGGGAGAAAAGGCCTCTTGCGATTCTCTTTTCTTTCTGCCTGAATGCGGTCAATTGGCACTTGCCAAAGCAAGGTTTCCCAGCACAAACTACAAAGCAGCAGCTCCCTCCTGGCAGAGGAAATCCCATGCAGTGTTGCCCTGGCGAGATAGTGTTGCTACAGCGAGGCCCAGGGAAAACAGACTGCCTAGAGAAATCCTAGCAAAGCCCTGTGTTTCCCCACAGGAATGTATGTCAGTTTCAGTTCTTTGCCAGCAACGGAGCTCAGAGGCAACGTCAGATTGTGTGTATCTCAGTGAGAGAAAGAACACTGTGACTTCCCCCGTTCCTCTGACGAAAGCGGTTAGAGGGAGAAAAGCGTCCTTTGCTTTCGCTTTCCCGCAGTGAGCTCGGCAGATCTGCCCTTCGCGAAGGGCCGTTTTCCCCCGGAGAACTGCCTCGCGGTAGCCCTGTTCTGGAAGTGGAACGAGTATGCAGTGTTAGCGTTCAGCTATTGTGAAGGCTCGCTTTGGCCCAGGGCAAACGAAGCGCCGGGGGAAATCTTAGCAGAGCCCGGCGCCTTTCCACGGTTCAAAGCCTGGAACTGCAGACTCTTTTGCAAAGAAGAGAGCGCCCAGGCAACAGCAGCCTGCACGTTTCTCAGTGAAAGGGAGAACGTCCTAACTTCATCCAGTCCTCTGAGTAAAGCAGGCAGAGGGAGAGAAACTTTCTTTCCTTCCTCTTTCCTGCAACGAATTCCTCCTTTGCTCTTGCAAACGCAAGGCTTCTTCTGAAAAACTACGTCGCGGTGCAGGGATCCTTCCAGAGGAGCAACGGCATAGTTTTAGCTGTAAGGGCTTGGCAGAGCAGCCGGGGAGAAAAGGCCTCTTGCGATTCTCTTTTCTTTCTGCCTGAATGCGGTCAATTGGCACTTGCCAAAGCAAGGTTTCCCAGCACAAACTACAAAGCAGCAGCTCTCTCCTGGCAGAGGAAATCCCATGCAGTGTTGCCCTGGCGAGATAGTGTTGCTACAGCGAGGCCCAGGGAAAACAGACTGCCTAGAGAAATCCTAGCAAAGCCCTGTGTTTCCCCACAGGAATGTATGTCAGTTTCAGTTCTTTGCCAGCAACGGAGCTCAGAGGCAACGTCAGATTGTGTGTATCTCAGTGAGAGAAAGAACACTGTGACTTCCCCCGTTCCTCTGACGAAAGCGGTTAGAGGGAGAAAAGCGTCCTTTGCTTTCGCTTTCCCGCAGTGAGCTCGGCAGATCTGCCCTTCGCGAAGGGCCGTTTTCCCCCGGAGAACTGCCTCGCGGTAGCCCTGTTCTGGAAGTGGAACGAGTATGCAGTGTTAGCGTTCAGCTATTGTGAAGGCTCGCTTTGGCCCAGGGCAAACGAAGCGCCGGGGGAAATCTTAGCAGAGCCCGGCGCCTTTCCACGGTTCAAAGCCTGGAACTGCAGACTCTTTTGCAAAGAAGAGAGCGCCCAGGCAACAGCAGCCTGCACGTTTCTCAGTGAAAGGGAGAACGTCCTAACTTCATCCAGTCCTCTGAGTAAAGCAGGCAGAGGGAGAGAAACTTTCTTTCCTTCCTCTTTCCTGCAACGAATTCCTCCTTTGCTCTTGCAAACGCAAGGCTTCTTCTGAAAAACTACGTCGCGGTGCAGGGATCCTTCCAGAGGAGCAGCGGCATAGTTTTAGCTGTAAGGGCTTGGCAGAGCAGCCGGGGAGAAAAGGCCTCTTGCGATTCTCTTTTCTTTCTGCCTGAATGCGGTCAATTGGCACTTGCCAAAGCAAGGTTTCCCAGCACAAACTACAAAGCAGCAGCTCCCTCCTGGCAGAGGAAATCCCATGCAGTGTTGCCCTGGCGAGATAGTGTTGCTACAGCGAGGCCCAGGGAAAACAGACTGCCTAGAGAAATCCTAGCAAAGCCCTGTGTTTCCCCACAGGAATGTATGTCAGTTTCAGTCCTTTGCCAGCAACGGAGCTCAGAGGCAACGTCAGATTGTGTGTATCTCAGTGAGAGAAAGAACACTGTGACTTCCCCCGTTCCTCTGACGAAAGCGGTTAGAGGGAGAAAAGCGTCCTTTGCTTTCGCTTTCCCGCAGTGAGCTCGGCAGATCTGCCCTTCGCGAAGGGCCGTTTTCCCCCGGAGAACTGCCTCGCGGTAGCCCTGTTCTGGAAGTGGAACGAGTATGCAGTGTTAGCGTTCAGCTATTGTGAAGGCTCGCTTTGGCCCAGGGCAAACGAAGCGCCGGGGGAAATCTTAGCAGAGCCCGGCGCCTTTCCACGGTTCAAAGCCTGGAACTGCAGACTCTTTTGCAAAGAAGAGAGCGCCCAGGCAACAGCAGCCTGCACGTTTCTCAGTGAAAGGGAGAACGTCCTAACTTCATCCAGTCCTCTGAGTAAAGCAGGCAGAGGGAGAGAAACTTTCTTTCCTTCCTCTTTCCTGCAACGAATTCCTCCTTTGCTCTTGCAAACGCAAGGCTTCTTCTGAAAAACTACGTCGCGGTGCAGGGATCCTTCCAGAGGAGCAACGGCATAGTTTTAGCTGTAAGGGCTTGGCAGAGCAGCCGGGGAGAAAAGGCCTCTTGCGATTCTCTTTTCTTTCTGCCTGAATGCGGTCAATTGGCACTTGCCAAAGCAAGGTTTCCCAGCACAAACTACAAAGCAGCAGCTCTCTCCTGGCAGAGGAAATCCCATGCAGTGTTGCCCTGGCGAGATAGTGTTGCTACAGCGAGGCCCAGGGAAAACAGACTGCCTAGAGAAATCCTAGCAAAGCCCTGTGTTTCCCCACAGGAATGTATGTCAGTTTCAGTTCTTTGCCAGCAACGGAGCTCAGAGGCAACGTCAGATTGTGTGTATCTCAGTGAGAGAAAGAACACTGTGACTTCCCCCGTTCCTCTGACGAAAGCGGTTAGAGGGAGAAAAGCGTCCTTTGCTTTCGCTTTCCCGCAGTGAGCTCGGCAGATCTGCCCTTCGCGAAGGGCCGTTTTCCCCCGGAGAACTGCCTCGCGGTAGCCCTGTTCTGGAAGTGGAACGAGTATGCAGTGTTAGCGTTCAGCTATTGTGAAGGCTCGCTTTGGCCCAGGGCAAACGAAGCGCCGGGGGAAATCTTAGCAGAGCCCGGCGCCTTTCCACGGTTCAAAGCCTGGAACTGCAGACTCTTTTGCAAAGAAGAGAGCGCCCAGGCAACAGCAGCCTGCACGTTTCTCAGTGAAAGGGAGAACGTCCTAACTTCATCCAGTCCTCTGAGTAAAGCAGGCAGAGGGAGAGAAACTTTCTTTCCTTCCTCTTTCCTGCAACGAATTCCTCCTTTGCTCTTGCAAACGCAAGGCTTCTTCTGAAAAACTACGTCGCGGTGCAGGGATCCTTCCAGAGGAGCAACGGCATAGTTTTAGCTGTAAGGGCTTGGCAGAGCAGCCGGGGAGAAAAGGCCTCTTGCGATTCTCTTTTCTTTCTGCCTGAATGCGGTCAATTGGCACTTGCCAAAGCAAGGTTTCCCAGCACAAACTACAAAGCAGCAGCTCTCTCCTGGCAGAGGAAATCCCATGCAGTGTTGCCCTGGCGAGATAGTGTTGCTACAGCGAGGCCCAGGGAAAACAGACTGCCTAGAGAAATCCTAGCAAAGCCCTGTGTTTCCCCACAGGAATGTATGTCAGTTTCAGTTCTTTGCCAGCAACGGAGCTCAGAGGCAACGTCAGATTGTGTGTATCTCAGTGAGAGAAAGAACACTGTGACTTCCCCCGTTCCTCTGACGAAAGCGGTTAGAGGGAGAAAAGCGTCCTTTGCTTTCGCTTTCCCGCAGTGAGCTCGGCAGATCTGCCCTTCGCGAAGGGCCGTTTTCCCCCGGAGAACTGCCTCGCGGTAGCCCTGTTCTGGAAGTGGAACGAGTATGCAGTGTTAGCGTTCAGCTATTGTGAAGGCTCGCTTTGGCCCAGGGCAAACGAAGCGCCGGGGGAAATCTTAGCAGAGCCCGGCGCCTTTCCACGGTTCAAAGCCTGGAACTGCAGACTCTTTTGCAAAGAAGAGAGCGCCCAGGCAACAGCAGCCTGCACGTTTCTCAGTGAAAGGGAGAACGTCCTAACTTCATCCAGTCCTCTGAGTAAAGCAGGCAGAGGGAGAGAAACTTTCTTTCCTTCCTCTTTCCTGCAACGAATTCCTCCTTTGCTCTTGCAAACGCAAGGCTTCTTCTGAAAAACTACGTCGCGGTGCAGGGATCCTTCCAGAGGAGCAGCGGCATAGTTTTAGCTGTAAGGGCTTGGCAGAGCAGCCGGGGAGAAAAGGCCTCTTGCGATTCTCTTTTCTTTCTGCCTGAATGCGGTCAATTGGCACTTGCCAAAGCAAGGTTTCCCAGCACAAACTACAAAGCAGCAGCTCCCTCCTGGCAGAGGAAATCCCATGCAGTGTTGCCCTGGCGAGATAGTGTTGCTACAGCGAGGCCCAGGGAAAACAGACTGCCTAGAGAAATCCTAGCAAAGCCCTGTGTTTCCCCACAGGAATGTATGTCAGTTTCAGTCCTTTGCCAGCAACGGAGCTCAGAGGCAACGTCAGATTGTGTGTATCTCAGTGAGAGAAAGAACACTGTGACTTCCCCCGTTCCTCTGACGAAAGCGGTTAGAGGGAGAAAAGCGTCCTTTGCTTTCGCTTTCCCGCAGTGAGCTCGGCAGATCTGCCCTTCGCGAAGGGCCGTTTTCCCCCGGAGAACTGCCTCGCGGTAGCCCTGTTCTGGAAGTGGAACGAGTATGCAGTGTTAGCGTTCAGCTATTGTGAAGGCTCGCTTTGGCCCAGGGCAAACGAAGCGCCGGGGGAAATCTTAGCAGAGCCCGGCGCCTTTCCACGGTTCAAAGCCTGGAACTGCAGACTCTTTTGCAAAGAAGAGAGCGCCCAGGCAACAGCAGCCTGCACGTTTCTCAGTGAAAGGGAGAACGTCCTAACTTCATCCAGTCCTCTGAGTAAAGCAGGCAGAGGGAGAGAAACTTTCTTTCCTTCCTCTTTCCTGCAACGAATTCCTCCTTTGCTCTTGCAAACGCAAGGCTTCTTCTGAAAAACTACGTCGCGGTGCAGGGATCCTTCCAGAGGAGCAACGGCATAGTTTTAGCTGTAAGGGCTTGGCAGAGCAGCCGGGGAGAAAAGGCCTCTTGCGATTCTCTTTTCTTTCTGCCTGAATGCGGTCAATTGGCACTTGCCAAAGCAAGGTTTCCCAGCACAAACTACAAAGCAGCAGCTCTCTCCTGGCAGAGGAAATCCCATGCAGTGTTGCCCTGGCGAGATAGTGTTGCTACAGCGAGGCCCAGGGAAAACAGACTGCCTAGAGAAATCCTAGCAAAGCCCTGTGTTTCCCCACAGGAATGTATGTCAGTTTCAGTTCTTTGCCAGCAACGGAGCTCAGAGGCAACGTCAGATTGTGTGTATCTCAGTGAGAGAAAGAACACTGTGACTTCCCCCGTTCCTCTGACGAAAGCGGTTAGAGGGAGAAAAGCGTCCTTTGCTTTCGCTTTCCCGCAGTGAGCTCGGCAGATCTGCCCTTCGCGAAGGGCCGTTTTCCCCCAGAGAACTGCATCGCGGTAGCCCTGTTCTGGAAGTGGAACGAGTATGCAGTGTTAGCGTTCAGCTATTGTGAAGGCTCGCTTTGGCCCAGGGCAAACGAAGCGCCGGGGGAAATCTTAGCAGAGCCCGGCGCCTTTCCACGGTTCAAAGCCTGGAACTGCAGACTCTTTTGCAAAGAAGAGAGCGCCCAGGCAACAGCAGCCTGCACATTTCTCAGTGAAAGGGAGAACGTCCTAACTTCATCCAGTCCTCTGAGTAAAGCAGGCAGAGGGAGAGAAACTTTCTTTCCTTCCTCTTTCCTGCAACGAATTCCTCCTTTGCTCTTGCAAACGCAAGGCTTCTTCTGAAAAACTACGTCGCGGTGCAGGGATCCTTCCAGAGGAGCAGCGGCATAGTTTTAGCTGTAAGGGCTTGGCAGAGCAGCCGGGGAGAAAAGGCCTCTTGCGATTCTCTTTTCTTTCTGCCTGAATGCGGTCAATTGGCACTTGCCAAAGCAAGGTTTCCCAGCACAAACTACAAAGCAGCAGCTCCCTCCTGGCAGAGGAAATCCCATGCAGTGTTGCCCTGGCGAGATAGTGTTGCTACAGCGAGGCCCAGGGAAAACAGACTGCCTAGAGAAATCCTAGCAAAGCCCTGTGTTTCCCCACAGGAATGTATGTCAGTTTCAGTCCTTTGCCAGCAACGGAGCTCAGAGGCAACGTCAGATTGTGTGTATCTCAGTGAGAGAAAGAACACTGTGACTTCCCCCGTTCCTCTGACGAAAGCGGTTAGAGGGAGAAAAGCGTCCTTTGCTTTCGCTTTCCCGCAGTGAGCTCGGCAGATCTGCCCTTCGCGAAGGGCCGTTTTCCCCCGGAGAACTGCCTCGCGGTAGCCCTGTTCTGGAAGTGGAACGAGTATGCAGTGTTAGCGTTCAGCTATTGTGAAGGCTCGCTTTGGCCCAGGGCAAACGAAGCGCCGGGGGAAATCTTAGCAGAGCCCGGCGCCTTTCCACGGTTCAAAGCCTGGAACTGCAGACTCTTTTGCAAAGAAGAGAGCGCCCAGGCAACAGCAGCCTGCACGTTTCTCAGTGAAAGGGAGAACGTCCTAACTTCATCCAGTCCTCTGAGTAAAGCAGGCAGAGGGAGAGAAACTTTCTTTCCTTCCTCTTTCCTGCAACGAATTCCTCCTTTGCTCTTGCAAACGCAAGGCTTCTTCTGAAAAACTACGTCGCGGTGCAGGGATCCTTCCAGAGGAGCAACGGCATAGTTTTAGCTGTAAGGGCTTGGCAGAGCAGCCGGGGAGAAAAGGCCTCTTGCGATTCTCTTTTCTTTCTGCCTGAATGCGGTCAATTGGCACTTGCCAAAGCAAGGTTTCCCAGCACAAACTACAAAGCAGCAGCTCCCTCCTGGCAGAGGAAATCCCATGCAGTGTTGCCCTGGCGAGATAGTGTTGCTACAGCGAGGCCCAGGGAAAACAGACTGCCTAGAGAAATCCTAGCAAAGCCCTGTGTTTCCCCACAGGAATGTATGTCAGTTTCAGTTCTTTGCCAGCAACGGAGCTCAGAGGCAACGTCAGATTGTGTGTATCTCAGTGAGAGAAAGAACACTGTGACTTCCCCCGTTCCTCTGACGAAAGCGGTTAGAGGGAGAAAAGCGTCCTTTGCTTTCGCTTTCCCGCAGTGAGCTCGGCAGATCTGCCCTTCGCGAAGGGCCGTTTTCCCCCGGAGAACTGCCTCGCGGTAGCCCTGTTCTGGAAGTGGAACGAGTATGCAGTGTTAGCGTTCAGCTATTGTGAAGGCTCGCTTTGGCCCAGGGCAAACGAAGAGCCGGGGGAAATCTTAGCAGAGCCCGGCGCCTTTCCACGGTTCAAAGCCTGGAACTGCAGACTCTTTTGCAAAGAAGAGAGCGCCCAGGCAACAGCAGCCTGCACGTTTCTCAGTGAAAGGGAGAACGTCCTAACTTCATCCAGTCCTCTGAGTAAAGCAGGCAGAGGGAGAGAAACTTTCTTTCCTTCCTCTTTCCTGCAACGAATTCCTCCTTTGCTCTTGCAAACGCAAGGCTTCTTCTGAAAAACTACGTCGCGGTGCAGGGATCCTTCCAGAGGAGCAGCGGCATAGTTTTAGCTGTAAGGGCTTGGCAGAGCAGCCGGGGAGAAAAGGCCTCTTGCGATTCTCTTTTCTTTCTGCCTGAATGCGGTCAATTGGCACTTGCCAAAGCAAGGTTTCCCAGCACAAACTACAAAGCAGCAGCTCCCTCCTGGCAGAGGAAATCCCATGCAGTGTTGCCCTGGCGAGATAGTGTTGCTACAGCGAGGCCCAGGGAAAACAGACTGCCTAGAGAAATCCTAGCAAAGCCCTGTGTTTCCCCACAGGAATGTATGTCAGTTTCAGTTCTTTGCCAGCAACGGAGCTCAGAAGCAACGTCAGATTGTGTGTATCTCAGTGAGAGAAAGAACACTGTGACTTCCCCCGTTCCTCTGACGAAAGCGGTTAGAGGGAGAAAAGCGTCCTTTGTTTTCGCTTTCCCGCAGTGAGCTCGGCAGATCTGCCCTTCGCGAAGGGCCGTTTTCCCCCGGAGAACTGCCTCGCGGTAGCCCTGTTCTGGAAGTGGAACGAGTATGCAGTGTTAGCGTTCAGCTATTGTGAAGGCTCGCTTTGGCCCAGGGCAAACGAAGCGCCGGGGGAAATCTTAGCAGAGCCCGGCGCCTTTCCACGGTTCAAAGCCTGGAACTGCAGACTCTTTTGCAAAGAAGAGAGCGCCCAGGCAACAGCAGCCTGCACGTTTCTCAGTGAAAGGGAGAACGTCCTAACTTCATCCAGTCCTCTGAGTAAAGCAGGCAGAGGGAGAGAAACTTTCTTTCCTTCCTCTTTCCTGCAACGAATTCCTCCTTTGCTCTTGCAAACGCAAGGCTTCTTCTGAAAAACTACGTCGCGGTGCAGGGATCCTTCCAGAGGAGCAACGGCATAGTTTTAGCTGTAAGGGCTTGGCAGAGCAGCCGGGGAGAAAAGGCCTCTTGCGATTCTCTTTTCTTTCTGCCTGAATGCGGTCAATTGGCACTTGCCAAAGCAAGGTTTCCCAGCACAAACTACAAAGCAGCAGCTCCCTCCTGGCAGAGGAAATCCCATGCAGTGTTGCCCTGGCGAGATAGTGTTGCTACAGCGAGGCCCAGGGAAAACAGACTGCCTAGAGAAATCCTAGCAAAGCCCTGTGTTTCCCCACAGGAATGTATGTCAGTTTCAGTCCTTTGCCAGCAACGGAGCTCAGAGGCAACGTCAGATTGTGTGTATCTCAGTGAGAGAAAGAACACTGTGACTTCCCCCGTTCCTCTGACGAAAGCGGTTAGAGGGAGAAAAGCGTCCTTTGCTTTCGCTTTCCCGCAGTGAGCTCGGCAGATCTGCCCTTCGCGAAGGGCCGTTTTCCCCCGGAGAACTGCCTCGCGGTAGCCCTGTTCTGGAAGTGGAACGAGTATGCAGTGTTAGCGTTCAGCTATTGTGAAGGCTCGCTTTGGCCCAGGGCAAACGAAGCGCCGGGGGAAATCTTAGCAGAGCCCGGCGCCTTTCCACGGTTCAAAGCCTGGAACTGCAGACTCTTTTGCAAAGAAGAGAGCGCCCAGGCAACAGCAGCCTGCACGTTTCTCAGTGAAAGGGAGAACGTCCTAACTTCATCCAGTCCTCTGAGTAAAGCAGGCAGAGGGAGAGAAACTTTCTTTCCTTCCTCTTTCCTGCAACGAATTCCTCCTTTGCTCTTGCAAACGCAAGGCTTCTTCTGAAAAACTACGTCGCGGTGCAGGGATCCTTCCAGAGGAGCAACGGCATAGTTTTAGCTGTAAGGGCTTGGCAGAGCAGCCGGGGAGAAAAGGCCTCTTGCGATTCTCTTTTCTTTCTGCCTGAATGCGGTCAATTGGCACTTGCCAAAGCAAGGTTTCCCAGCACAAACTACAAAGCAGCAGCTCCCTCCTGGCAGAGGAAATCCCATGCAGTGTTGCCCTGGCGAGATAGTGTTGCTACAGCGAGGCCCAGGGAAAACAGACTGCCTAGAGAAATCCTAGCAAAGCCCTGTGTTTCCCCACAGGAATGTATGTCAGTTTCAGTTCTTTGCCAGCAACGGAGCTCAGAGGCAACGTCAGATTGTGTGTATCTCAGTGAGAGAAAGAACACTGTGACTTCCCCCGTTCCTCTGACGAAAGCGGTTAGAGGGAGAAAAGCGTCCTTTGCTTTCGCTTTCCCGCAGTGAGCTCGGCAGATCTGCCCTTCGCGAAGGGCCGTTTTCCCCCGGAGAACTGCCTCGCGGTAGCCCTGTTCTGGAAGTGGAACGAGTATGCAGTGTTAGCGTTCAGCTATTGTGAAGGCTCGCTTTGGCCCAGGGCAAACGAAGAGCCGGGGGAAATCTTAGCAGAGCCCGGCGCCTTTCCACGGTTCAAAGCCTGGAACTGCAGACTCTTTTGCAAAGAAGAGAGCGCCCAGGCAACAGCAGCCTGCATGTTTCTCAGTGAAAGGGAGAACGTCCTAACTTCATCCAGTCCTCTGAGTAAAGCAGGCAGAGGGAGAGAAACTTTCTTTCCTTCCTCTTTCCTGCAACGAATTCCTCCTTTGCTCTTGCAAACGCAAGGCTTCTTCTGAAAAACTACGTCGCGGTGCAGGGATCCTTCCAGAGGAGCAACGGCATAGTTTTAGCTGTAAGGGCTTGGCAGAGCAGCCGGGGAGAAAAGGCCTCTTGCGATTCTCTTTTCTTTCTGCCTGAATGCGGTCAATTGGCACTTGCCAAAGCAAGGTTTCCCAGCACAAACTACAAAGCAGCAGCTCCCTCCTGGCAGAGGAAATCCCATGCAGTGTTGCCCTGGCGAGATAGTGTTGCTACAGCGAGGCCCAGGGAAAACAGACTGCCTAGAGAAATCCTAGCAAAGCCCTGTGTTTCCCCACAGGAATGTATGTCAGTTTCAGTTCTTTGCCAGCAACGGAGCTCAGAAGCAACGTCAGATTGTGTGTATCTCAGTGAGAGAAAGAACACTGTGACTTCCCCCGTTCCTCTGACGAAAGCGGTTAGAGGGAGAAAAGCGTCCTTTGCTTTCGCTTTCCCGCAGTGAGCTCGGCAGATCTGCCCTTCGCGAAGGGCCGTTTTCCCCCGGAGAACTGCCTCGCGGTAGCCCTGTTCTGGAAGTGGAACGAGTATGCAGTGTTAGCGTTCAGCTATTGTGAAGGCTCGCTTTGGCCCAGGGCAAACGAAGAGCCGGGGGAAATCTTAGCAGAGCCCGGCGCCTTTCCACGGTTCAAAGCCTGGAACTGCAGACTCTTTTGCAAAGAAGAGAGCGCCCAGGCAACAGCAGCCTGCACGTTTCTCAGTGAAAGGGAGAACGTCCTAACTTCATCCAGTCCTCTGAGTAAAGCAGGCAGAGGGAGAGAAACTTTCTTTCCTTCCTCTTTCCTGCAACGAATTCCTCCTTTGCTCTTGCAAACGCAAGGCTTCTTCTGAAAAACTACGTCGCGGTGCAGGGATCCTTCCAGAGGAGCAACGGCATAGTTTTAGCTGTAAGGGCTTGGCAGAGCAGCCGGGGAGAAAAGGCCTCTTGCGATTCTCTTTTCTTTCTGCCTGAATGCGGTCAATTGGCACTTGCCAAAGCAAGGTTTCCCAGCACAAACTACAAAGCAGCAGCTCCCTCCTGGCAGAGGAAATCCCATGCAGTGTTGCCCTGGCGAGATAGTGTTGCTACAGCGAGGCCCAGGGAAAACAGACTGCCTAGAGAAATCCTAGCAAAGCCCTGTGTTTCCCCACAGGAATGTATGTCAGTTTCAGTTCTTTGCCAGCAACGGAGCTCAGAGGCAACGTCAGATTGTGTGTATCTCAGTGAGAGAAAGAACACTGTGACTTCCCCCGTTCCTCTGACGAAAGCGGTTAGAGGGAGAAAAGCGTCCTTTGCTTTCGCTTTCCCGCAGTGAGCTCGGCAGATCTGCCCTTCGCGAAGGGCCGTTTTCCCCCGGAGAACTGCCTCGCGGTAGCCCTGTTCTGGAAGTGGAACGAGTATGCAGTGTTAGCGTTCAGCTATTGTGAAGGCTCGCTTTGGCCCAGGGCAAACGAAGCGCCGGGGGAAATCTTAGCAGAGCCCGGCGCCTTTCCACGGTTCAAAGCCTGGAACTGCAGACTCTTTTGCAAAGAAGAGAGCGCCCAGGCAACAGCAGCCTGCACGTTTCTCAGTGAAAGGGAGAACGTCCTAACTTCATCCAGTCCTCTGAGTAAAGCAGGCAGAGGGAGAGAAACTTTCTTTCCTTCCTCTTTCCTGCAACGAATTCCTCCTTTGCTCTTGCAAACGCAAGGCTTCTTCTGAAAAACTACGTCGCGGTGCAGGGATCCTTCCAGAGGAGCAGCGGCATAGTTTTAAGCTGTAAGGGCTTGGCAGAGCAGCCGGGGAGAAAAGGCCTCTTGCGATTCTCTTTTCTTTCTGCCTGAATGCGGTCAATTGGCACTTGCCAAAGCAAGGTTTCCCAGCACAAACTACAAAGCAGCAGCTCCCTCCTGGCAGAGGAAATCCCATGCAGTGTTGCCCTGGCGAGATAGTGTTGCTACAGCGAGGCCCAGGGAAAACAGACTGCCTAGAGAAATCCTAGCAAAGCCCTGTGTTTCCCCACAGGAATGTATGTCAGTTTCAGTTCTTTGCCAGCAACGGAGCTCAGAGGCAACGTCAGATTGTGTGTATCTCAGTGAGAGAAAGAACACTGTGACTTCCCCCGTTCCTCTGACGAAAGCGGTTAGAGGGAGAAAAGCGTCCTTTGCTTTCGCTTTCCCGCAGTGAGCTCGGCAGATCTGCCCTTCGCGAAGGGCCGTTTTCCCCCGGAGAACTGCCTCGCGGTAGCCCTGTTCTGGAAGTGGAACGAGTATGCAGTGTTAGCGTTCAGCTATTGTGAAGGCTCGCTTTGGCCCAGGGCAAACGAAGCGCCGGGGGAAATCTTAGCAGAGCCCGGCGCCTTTCCACGGTTCAAAGCCTGGAACTGCAGACTCTTTTGCAAAGAAGAGAGCGCCCAGGCAACAGCAGCCTGCACGTTTCTCAGTGAAAGGGAGAACGTCCTAACTTCATCCAGTCCTCTGAGTAAAGCAGGCAGAGGGAGAGAAACTTTCTTTCCTTCCTCTTTCCTGCAACGAATTCCTCCTTTGCTCTTGCAAACGCAAGGCTTCTTCTGAAAAACTACGTCGCGGTGCAGGGATCCTTCCAGAGGAGCAACGGCATAGTTTTAGCTGTAAGGGCTTGGCAGAGCAGCCGGGGAGAAAAGGCCTCTTGCGATTCTCTTTTCTTTCTGCCTGAATGCGGTCAATTGGCACTTGCCAAAGCAAGGTTTCCCAGCACAAACTACAAAGCAGCAGCTCTCTCCTGGCAGAGGAAATCCCATGCAGTGTTGCCCTGGCGAGATAGTGTTGCTACAGCGAGGCCCAGGGAAAACAGACTGCCTAGAGAAATCCTAGCAAAGCCCTGTGTTTCCCCACAGGAATGTATGTCAGTTTCAGTTCTTTGCCAGCAACGGAGCTCAGAGGCAACGTCAGATTGTGTGTATCTCAGTGAGAGAAAGAACACTGTGACTTCCCCCGTTCCTCTGACGAAAGCGGTTAGAGGGAGAAAAGCGTCCTTTGCTTTCGCTTTCCCGCAGTGAGCTCGGCAGATCTGCCCTTCGCGAAGGGCCGTTTTCCCCCGGAGAACTGCCTCGCGGTAGCCCTGTTCTGGAAGTGGAACGAGTATGCAGTGTTAGCGTTCAGCTATTGTGAAGGCTCGCTTTGGCCCAGGGCAAACGAAGCGCCGGGGGAAATCTTAGCAGAGCCCGGCGCCTTTCCACGGTTCAAAGCCTGGAACTGCAGACTCTTTTGCAAAGAAGAGAGCGCCCAGGCAACAGCAGCCTGCACGTTTCTCAGTGAAAGGGAGAACGTCCTAACTTCATCCAGTCCTCTGAGTAAAGCAGGCAGAGGGAGAGAAACTTTCTTTCCTTCCTCTTTCCTGCAACGAATTCCTCCTTTGCTCTTGCAAACGCAAGGCTTCTTCTGAAAAACTACGTCGCGGTGCAGGGATCCTTCCAGAGGAGCAGCGGCATAGTTTTAGCTGTAAGGGCTTGGCAGAGCAGCCGGGGAGAAAAGGCCTCTTGCGATTCTCTTTTCTTTCTGCCTGAATGCGGTCAATTGGCACTTGCCAAAGCAAGGTTTCCCAGCACAAACTACAAAGCAGCAGCTCCCTCCTGGCAGAGGAAATCCCATGCAGTGTTGCCCTGGCGAGATAGTGTTGCTACAGCGAGGCCCAGGGAAAACAGACTGCCTAGAGAAATCCTAGCAAAGCCCTGTGTTTCCCCACAGGAATGTATGTCAGTTTCAGTCCTTTGCCAGCAACGGAGCTCAGAGGCAACGTCAGATTGTGTGTATCTCAGTGAGAGAAAGAACACTGTGACTTCCCCCGTTCCTCTGACGAAAGCGGTTAGAGGGAGAAAAGCGTCCTTTGCTTTCGCTTTCCCGCAGTGAGCTCGGCAGATCTGCCCTTCGCGAAGGGCCGTTTTCCCCCGGAGAACTGCCTCGCGGTAGCCCTGTTCTGGAAGTGGAACGAGTATGCAGTGTTAGCGTTCAGCTATTGTGAAGGCTCGCTTTGGCCCAGGGCAAACGAAGCGCCGGGGGAAATCTTAGCAGAGCCCGGCGCCTTTCCACGGTTCAAAGCCTGGAACTGCAGACTCTTTTGCAAAGAAGAGAGCGCCCAGGCAACAGCAGCCTGCACGTTTCTCAGTGAAAGGGAGAACGTCCTAACTTCATCCAGTCCTCTGAGTAAAGCAGGCAGAGGGAGAGAAACTTTCTTTCCTTCCTCTTTCCTGCAACGAATTCCTCCTTTGCTCTTGCAAACGCAAGGCTTCTTCTGAAAAACTACGTCGCGGTGCAGGGATCCTTCCAGAGGAGCAACGGCATAGTTTTAGCTGTAAGGGCTTGGCAGAGCAGCCGGGGAGAAAAGGCCTCTTGCGATTCTCTTTTCTTTCTGCCTGAATGCGGTCAATTGGCACTTGCCAAAGCAAGGTTTCCCAGCACAAACTACAAAGCAGCAGCTCTCTCCTGGCAGAGGAAATCCCATGCAGTGTTGCCCTGGCGAGATAGTGTTGCTACAGCGAGGCCCAGGGAAAACAGACTGCCTAGAGAAATCCTAGCAAAGCCCTGTGTTTCCCCACAGGAATGTATGTCAGTTTCAGTTCTTTGCCAGCAACGGAGCTCAGAGGCAACGTCAGATTGTGTGTATCTCAGTGAGAGAAAGAACACTGTGACTTCCCCCGTTCCTCTGACGAAAGCGGTTAGAGGGAGAAAAGCGTCCTTTGCTTTCGCTTTCCCGCAGTGAGCTCGGCAGATCTGCCCTTCGCGAAGGGCCGTTTTCCCCCGGAGAACTGCCTCGCGGTAGCCCTGTTCTGGAAGTGGAACGAGTATGCAGTGTTAGCGTTCAGCTATTGTGAAGGCTCGCTTTGGCCCAGGGCAAACGAAGCGCCGGGGGAAATCTTAGCAGAGCCCGGCGCCTTTCCACGGTTCAAAGCCTGGAACTGCAGACTCTTTTGCAAAGAAGAGAGCGCCCAGGCAACAGCAGCCTGCACGTTTCTCAGTGAAAGGGAGAACGTCCTAACTTCATCCAGTCCTCTGAGTAAAGCAGGCAGAGGGAGAGAAACTTTCTTTCCTTCCTCTTTCCTGCAACGAATTCCTCCTTTGCTCTTGCAAACGCAAGGCTTCTTCTGAAAAACTACGTCGCGGTGCAGGGATCCTTCCAGAGGAGCAACGGCATAGTTTTAGCTGTAAGGGCTTGGCAGAGCAGCCGGGGAGAAAAGGCCTCTTGCGATTCTCTTTTCTTTCTGCCTGAATGCGGTCAATTGGCACTTGCCAAAGCAAGGTTTCCCAGCACAAACTACAAAGCAGCAGCTCTCTCCTGGCAGAGGAAATCCCATGCAGTGTTGCCCTGGCGAGATAGTGTTGCTACAGCGAGGCCCAGGGAAAACAGACTGCCTAGAGAAATCCTAGCAAAGCCCTGTGTTTCCCCACAGGAATGTATGTCAGTTTCAGTTCTTTGCCAGCAACGGAGCTCAGAGGCAACGTCAGATTGTGTGTATCTCAGTGAGAGAAAGAACACTGTGACTTCCCCCGTTCCTCTGACGAAAGCGGTTAGAGGGAGAAAAGCGTCCTTTGCTTTCGCTTTCCCGCAGTGAGCTCGGCAGATCTGCCCTTCGCGAAGGGCCGTTTTCCCCCGGAGAACTGCCTCGCGGTAGCCCTGTTCTGGAAGTGGAACGAGTATGCAGTGTTAGCGTTCAGCTATTGTGAAGGCTCGCTTTGGCCCAGGGCAAACGAAGCGCCGGGGGAAATCTTAGCAGAGCCCGGCGCCTTTCCACGGTTCAAAGCCTGGAACTGCAGACTCTTTTGCAAAGAAGAGAGCGCCCAGGCAACAGCAGCCTGCACGTTTCTCAGTGAAAGGGAGAACGTCCTAACTTCATCCAGTCCTCTGAGTAAAGCAGGCAGAGGGAGAGAAACTTTCTTTCCTTCCTCTTTCCTGCAACGAATTCCTCCTTTGCTCTTGCAAACGCAAGGCTTCTTCTGAAAAACTACGTCGCGGTGCAGGGATCCTTCCAGAGGAGCAGCGGCATAGTTTTAGCTGTAAGGGCTTGGCAGAGCAGCCGGGGAGAAAAGGCCTCTTGCGATTCTCTTTTCTTTCTGCCTGAATGCGGTCAATTGGCACTTGCCAAAGCAAGGTTTCCCAGCACAAACTACAAAGCAGCAGCTCCCTCCTGGCAGAGGAAATCCCATGCAGTGTTGCCCTGGCGAGATAGTGTTGCTACAGCGAGGCCCAGGGAAAACAGACTGCCTAGAGAAATCCTAGCAAAGCCCTGTGTTTCCCCACAGGAATGTATGTCAGTTTCAGTCCTTTGCCAGCAACGGAGCTCAGAGGCAACGTCAGATTGTGTGTATCTCAGTGAGAGAAAGAACACTGTGACTTCCCCCGTTCCTCTGACGAAAGCGGTTAGAGGGAGAAAAGCGTCCTTTGCTTTCGCTTTCCCGCAGTGAGCTCGGCAGATCTGCCCTTCGCGAAGGGCCGTTTTCCCCCGGAGAACTGCCTCGCGGTAGCCCTGTTCTGGAAGTGGAACGAGTATGCAGTGTTAGCGTTCAGCTATTGTGAAGGCTCGCTTTGGCCCAGGGCAAACGAAGCGCCGGGGGAAATCTTAGCAGAGCCCGGCGCCTTTCCACGGTTCAAAGCCTGGAACTGCAGACTCTTTTGCAAAGAAGAGAGCGCCCAGGCAACAGCAGCCTGCACGTTTCTCAGTGAAAGGGAGAACGTCCTAACTTCATCCAGTCCTCTGAGTAAAGCAGGCAGAGGGAGAGAAACTTTCTTTCCTTCCTCTTTCCTGCAACGAATTCCTCCTTTGCTCTTGCAAACGCAAGGCTTCTTCTGAAAAACTACGTCGCGGTGCAGGGATCCTTCCAGAGGAGCAACGGCATAGTTTTAGCTGTAAGGGCTTGGCAGAGCAGCCGGGGAGAAAAGGCCTCTTGCGATTCTCTTTTCTTTCTGCCTGAATGCGGTCAATTGGCACTTGCCAAAGCAAGGTTTCCCAGCACAAACTACAAAGCAGCAGCTCCCTCCTGGCAGAGGAAATCCCATGCAGTGTTGCCCTGGCGAGATAGTGTTGCTACAGCGAGGCCCAGGGAAAACAGACTGCCTAGAGAAATCCTAGCAAAGCCCTGTGTTTCCCCACAGGAATGTATGTCAGTTTCAGTCCTTTGCCAGCAACGGAGCTCAGAGGCAACGTCAGATTGTGTGTATCTCAGTGAGAGAAAGAACACTGTGACTTCCCCCGTTCCTCTGACGAAAGCGGTTAGAGGGAGAAAAGCGTCCTTTGCTTTCGCTTTCCCGCAGTGAGCTCGGCAGATCTGCCCTTCGCGAAGGGCCGTTTTCCCCCGGAGAACTGCCTCGCGGTAGCCCTGTTCTGGAAGTGGAACGAGTATGCAGTGTTAGCGTTCAGCTATTGTGAAGGCTCGCTTTGGCCCAGGGCAAACGAAGCGCCGGGGGAAATCTTAGCAGAGCCCGGCGCCTTTCCACGGTTCAAAGCCTGGAACTGCAGACTCTTTTGCAAAGAAGAGAGCGCCCAGGCAACAGCAGCCTGCACGTTTCTCAGTGAAAGGGAGAACGTCCTAACTTCATCCAGTCCTCTGAGTAAAGCAGGCAGAGGGAGAGAAACTTTCTTTCCTTCCTCTTTCCTGCAACGAATTCCTCCTTTGCTCTTGCAAACGCAAGGCTTCTTCTGAAAAACTACGTCGCGGTGCAGGGATCCTTCCAGAGGAGCAACGGCATAGTTTTAGCTGTAAGGGCTTGGCAGAGCAGCCGGGGAGAAAAGGCCTCTTGCGATTCTCTTTTCTTTCTGCCTGAATGCGGTCAATTGGCACTTGCCAAAGCAAGGTTTCCCAGCACAAACTACAAAGCAGCAGCTCCCTCCTGGCAGAGGAAATCCCATGCAGTGTTGCCCTGGCGAGATAGTGTTGCTACAGCGAGGCCCAGGGAAAACAGACTGCCTAGAGAAATCCTAGCAAAGCCCTGTGTTTCCCCACAGGAATGTATGTCAGTTTCAGTTCTTTGCCAGCAACGGAGCTCAGAGGCAACGTCAGATTGTGTGTATCTCAGTGAGAGAAAGAACACTGTGACTTCCCCCGTTCCTCTGACGAAAGCGGTTAGAGGGAGAAAAGCGTCCTTTGCTTTCGCTTTCCCGCAGTGAGCTCGGCAGATCTGCCCTTCGCGAAGGGCCGTTTTCCCCCGGAGAACTGCCTCGCGGTAGCCCTGTTCTGGAAGTGGAACGAGTATGCAGTGTTAGCGTTCAGCTATTGTGAAGGCTCGCTTTGGCCCAGGGCAAACGAAGAGCCGGGGGAAATCTTAGCAGAGCCCGGCGCCTTTCCACGGTTCAAAGCCTGGAACTGCAGACTCTTTTGCAAAGAAGAGAGCGCCCAGGCAACAGCAGCCTGCACGTTTCTCAGTGAAAGGGAGAACGTCCTAACTTCATCCAGTCCTCTGAGTAAAGCAGGCAGAGGGAGAGAAACTTTCTTTCCTTCCTCTTTCCTGCAACGAATTCCTCCTTTGCTCTTGCAAACGCAAGGCTTCTTCTGAAAAACTACGTCGCGGTGCAGGGATCCTTCCAGAGGAGCAGCGGCATAGTTTTAGCTGTAAGGGCTTGGCAGAGCAGCCGGGGAGAAAAGGCCTCTTGCGATTCTCTTTTCTTTCTGCCTGAATGCGGTCAATTGGCACTTGCCAAAGCAAGGTTTCCCAGCACAAACTACAAAGCAGCAGCTCCCTCCTGGCAGAGGAAATCCCATGCAGTGTTGCCCTGGCGAGATAGTGTTGCTACAGCGAGGCCCAGGGAAAACAGACTGCCTAGAGAAATCCTAGCAAAGCCCTGTGTTTCCCCACAGGAATGTATGTCAGTTTCAGTTCTTTGCCAGCAACGGAGCTCAGAAGCAACGTCAGATTGTGTGTATCTCAGTGAGAGAAAGAACACTGTGACTTCCCCCGTTCCTCTGACGAAAGCGGTTAGAGGGAGAAAAGCGTCCTTTGTTTTCGCTTTCCCGCAGTGAGCTCGGCAGATCTGCCCTTCGCGAAGGGCCGTTTTCCCCCGGAGAACTGCCTCGCGGTAGCCCTGTTCTGGAAGTGGAACGAGTATGCAGTGTTAGCGTTCAGCTATTGTGAAGGCTCGCTTTGGCCCAGGGCAAACGAAGCGCCGGGGGAAATCTTAGCAGAGCCCGGCGCCTTTCCACGGTTCAAAGCCTGGAACTGCAGACTCTTTTGCAAAGAAGAGAGCGCCCAGGCAACAGCAGCCTGCACGTTTCTCAGTGAAAGGGAGAACGTCCTAACTTCATCCAGTCCTCTGAGTAAAGCAGGCAGAGGGAGAGAAACTTTCTTTCCTTCCTCTTTCCTGCAACGAATTCCTCCTTTGCTCTTGCAAACGCAAGGCTTCTTCTGAAAAACTACGTCGCGGTGCAGGGATCCTTCCAGAGGAGCAACGGCATAGTTTTAGCTGTAAGGGCTTGGCAGAGCAGCCGGGGAGAAAAGGCCTCTTGCGATTCTCTTTTCTTTCTGCCTGAATGCGGTCAATTGGCACTTGCCAAAGCAAGGTTTCCCAGCACAAACTACAAAGCAGCAGCTCCCTCCTGGCAGAGGAAATCCCATGCAGTGTTGCCCTGGCGAGATAGTGTTGCTACAGCGAGGCCCAGGGAAAACAGACTGCCTAGAGAAATCCTAGCAAAGCCCTGTGTTTCCCCACAGGAATGTATGTCAGTTTCAGTCCTTTGCCAGCAACGGAGCTCAGAGGCAACGTCAGATTGTGTGTATCTCAGTGAGAGAAAGAACACTGTGACTTCCCCCGTTCCTCTGACGAAAGCGGTTAGAGGGAGAAAAGCGTCCTTTGCTTTCGCTTTCCCGCAGTGAGCTCGGCAGATCTGCCCTTCGCGAAGGGCCGTTTTCCCCCGGAGAACTGCCTCGCGGTAGCCCTGTTCTGGAAGTGGAACGAGTATGCAGTGTTAGCGTTCAGCTATTGTGAAGGCTCGCTTTGGCCCAGGGCAAACGAAGCGCCGGGGGAAATCTTAGCAGAGCCCGGCGCCTTTCCACGGTTCAAAGCCTGGAACTGCAGACTCTTTTGCAAAGAAGAGAGCGCCCAGGCAACAGCAGCCTGCACGTTTCTCAGTGAAAGGGAGAACGTCCTAACTTCATCCAGTCCTCTGAGTAAAGCAGGCAGAGGGAGAGAAACTTTCTTTCCTTCCTCTTTCCTGCAACGAATTCCTCCTTTGCTCTTGCAAACGCAAGGCTTCTTCTGAAAAACTACGTCGCGGTGCAGGGATCCTTCCAGAGGAGCAACGGCATAGTTTTAGCTGTAAGGGCTTGGCAGAGCAGCCGGGGAGAAAAGGCCTCTTGCGATTCTCTTTTCTTTCTGCCTGAATGCGGTCAATTGGCACTTGCCAAAGCAAGGTTTCCCAGCACAAACTACAAAGCAGCAGCTCCCTCCTGGCAGAGGAAATCCCATGCAGTGTTGCCCTGGCGAGATAGTGTTGCTACAGCGAGGCCCAGGGAAAACAGACTGCCTAGAGAAATCCTAGCAAAGCCCTGTGTTTCCCCACAGGAATGTATGTCAGTTTCAGTTCTTTGCCAGCAACGGAGCTCAGAGGCAACGTCAGATTGTGTGTATCTCAGTGAGAGAAAGAACACTGTGACTTCCCCCGTTCCTCTGACGAAAGCGGTTAGAGGGAGAAAAGCGTCCTTTGCTTTCGCTTTCCCGCAGTGAGCTCGGCAGATCTGCCCTTCGCGAAGGGCCGTTTTCCCCCGGAGAACTGCCTCGCGGTAGCCCTGTTCTGGAAGTGGAACGAGTATGCAGTGTTAGCGTTCAGCTATTGTGAAGGCTCGCTTTGGCCCAGGGCAAACGAAGAGCCGGGGGAAATCTTAGCAGAGCCCGGCGCCTTTCCACGGTTCAAAGCCTGGAACTGCAGACTCTTTTGCAAAGAAGAGAGCGCCCAGGCAACAGCAGCCTGCATGTTTCTCAGTGAAAGGGAGAACGTCCTAACTTCATCCAGTCCTCTGAGTAAAGCAGGCAGAGGGAGAGAAACTTTCTTTCCTTCCTCTTTCCTGCAACGAATTCCTCCTTTGCTCTTGCAAACGCAAGGCTTCTTCTGAAAAACTACGTCGCGGTGCAGGGATCCTTCCAGAGGAGCAACGGCATAGTTTTAGCTGTAAGGGCTTGGCAGAGCAGCCGGGGAGAAAAGGCCTCTTGCGATTCTCTTTTCTTTCTGCCTGAATGCGGTCAATTGGCACTTGCCAAAGCAAGGTTTCCCAGCACAAACTACAAAGCAGCAGCTCCCTCCTGGCAGAGGAAATCCCATGCAGTGTTGCCCTGGCGAGATAGTGTTGCTACAGCGAGGCCCAGGGAAAACAGACTGCCTAGAGAAATCCTAGCAAAGCCCTGTGTTTCCCCACAGGAATGTATGTCAGTTTCAGTTCTTTGCCAGCAACGGAGCTCAGAAGCAACGTCAGATTGTGTGTATCTCAGTGAGAGAAAGAACACTGTGACTTCCCCCGTTCCTCTGACGAAAGCGGTTAGAGGGAGAAAAGCGTCCTTTGCTTTCGCTTTCCCGCAGTGAGCTCGGCAGATCTGCCCTTCGCGAAGGGCCGTTTTCCCCCGGAGAACTGCCTCGCGGTAGCCCTGTTCTGGAAGTGGAACGAGTATGCAGTGTTAGCGTTCAGCTATTGTGAAGGCTCGCTTTGGCCCAGGGCAAACGAAGAGCCGGGGGAAATCTTAGCAGAGCCCGGCGCCTTTCCACGGTTCAAAGCCTGGAACTGCAGACTCTTTTGCAAAGAAGAGAGCGCCCAGGCAACAGCAGCCTGCACGTTTCTCAGTGAAAGGGAGAACGTCCTAACTTCATCCAGTCCTCTGAGTAAAGCAGGCAGAGGGAGAGAAACTTTCTTTCCTTCCTCTTTCCTGCAACGAATTCCTCCTTTGCTCTTGCAAACGCAAGGCTTCTTCTGAAAAACTACGTCGCGGTGCAGGGATCCTTCCAGAGGAGCAACGGCATAGTTTTAGCTGTAAGGGCTTGGCAGAGCAGCCGGGGAGAAAAGGCCTCTTGCGATTCTCTTTTCTTTCTGCCTGAATGCGGTCAATTGGCACTTGCCAAAGCAAGGTTTCCCAGCACAAACTACAAAGCAGCAGCTCCCTCCTGGCAGAGGAAATCCCATGCAGTGTTGCCCTGGCGAGATAGTGTTGCTACAGCGAGGCCCAGGGAAAACAGACTGCCTAGAGAAATCCTAGCAAAGCCCTGTGTTTCCCCACAGGAATGTATGTCAGTTTCAGTCCTTTGCCAGCAACGGAGCTCAGAGGCAACGTCAGATTGTGTGTATCTCAGTGAGAGAAAGAACACTGTGACTTCCCCCGTTCCTCTGACGAAAGCGGTTAGAGGGAGAAAAGCGTCCTTTGCTTTCGCTTTCCCGCAGTGAGCTCGGCAGATCTGCCCTTCGCGAAGGGCCGTTTTCCCCCGGAGAACTGCCTCGCGGTAGCCCTGTTCTGGAAGTGGAACGAGTATGCAGTGTTAGCGTTCAGCTATTGTGAAGGCTCGCTTTGGCCCAGGGAAACGAAGCGCCGGGGGAAATCTTCGCAGAGCCCAGCGCCTTTCCACGGTTCAAAGCCTGGAACTGCAGACTCTTTTGCAAAGAAGAGAGCGCCCAGGCAACAGCAGCCTGCACGTTTCTCAGTGAAAGGGAGAACGTCCTAACTTCATCCAGTCCTCTGAGTAAAGCAGGCAGAGGGAGAGAAACTTTCTTTCCTTCCTCTTTCCTGCAACGAATTCCTCCTTTGCTCTTGCAAACGCAAGGCTTCTTCTGAAAAACTACGTCGCGGTGCAGGGATCCTTCCAGAGGAGCAACGGCATAGTTTTAGCTGTAAGGGCTTGGCAGAGCAGCCGGGGAGAAAAGGCCTCTTGCGATTCTCTTTTCTTTCTGCCTGAATGCGGTCAATTGGCACTTGCCAAAGCAAGGTTTCCCAGCACAAACTACAAAGCAGCAGCTCTCTCCTGGCAGAGGAAATCCCATGCAGTGTTGCCCTGGCGAGATAGTGTTGCTACAGCGAGGCCCAGGGAAAACAGACTGCCTAGAGAAATCCTAGCAAAGCCCTGTGTTTCCCCACAGGAATGTATGTCAGTTTCAGTCCTTTGCCAGCAACGGAGCTCAGAGGCAACGTCAGATTGTGTGTATCTCAGTGAGAGAAAGAACACTGTGACTTCCCCCGTTCCTCTGACGAAAGCGGTTAGAGGGAGAAAAGCGTCCTTTGCTTTCGCTTTCCCGCAGTGAGCTCGGCAGATCTGCCCTTCGCGAAGGGCCGTTTTCCCCCGGAGAACTGCCTCGCGGTAGCCCTGTTCTGGAAGTGGAACGAGTATGCAGTGTTAGCGTTCAGCTATTGTGAAGGCTCGCTTTGGCCCAGGGCAAACGAAGCGCCGGGGGAAATCTTAGCAGAGCCCGGCGCCTTTCCACGGTTCAAAGCCTGGAACTGCAGACTCTTTTGCAAAGAAGAGAGCGCCCAGGCAACAGCAGCCTGCACGTTTCTCAGTGAAAGGGAGAACGTCCTAACTTCATCCAGTCCTCTGAGTAAAGCAGGCAGAGGGAGAGAAACTTTCTTTCCTTCCTCTTTCCTGCAACGAATTCCTCCTTTGCTCTTGCAAACGCAAGGCTTCTTCTGAAAAACTACGTCGCGGTGCAGGGATCCTTCCAGAGGAGCAACGGCATAGTTTTAGCTGTAAGGGCTTGGCAGAGCAGCCGGGGAGAAAAGGCCTCTTGCGATTCTCTTTTCTTTCTGCCTGAATGCGGTCAATTGGCACTTGCCAAAGCAAGGTTTCCCAGCACAAACTACAAAGCAGCAGCTCCCTCCTGGCAGAGGAAATCCCATGCAGTGTTGCCCTGGCGAGATAGTGTTGCTACAGCGAGGCCCAGGGAAAACAGACTGCCTAGAGAAATCCTAGCAAAGCCCTGTGTTTCCCCACAGGAATGTATGTCAGTTTCAGTTCTTTGCCAGCAACGGAGCTCAGAGGCAACGTCAGATTGTGTGTATCTCAGTGAGAGAAAGAACACTGTGACTTCCCCCGTTCCTCTGACGAAAGCGGTTAGAGGGAGAAAAGCGTCCTTTGCTTTCGCTTTCCCGCAGTGAGCTCGGCAGATCTGCCCTTCGCGAAGGGCCGTTTTCCCCCGGAGAACTGCCTCGCGGTAGCCCTGTTCTGGAAGTGGAACGAGTATGCAGTGTTAGCGTTCAGCTATTGTGAAGGCTCGCTTTGGCCCAGGGCAAACGAAGCGCCGGGGGAAATCTTCGCAGAGCCCAGCGCCTTTCCACGGTTCAAAGCCTGGAACTGCAGACTCTTTTGCAAAGAAGAGAGCGCCCAGGCAACAGCAGCCTGCACGTTTCTCAGTGAAAGGGAGAACGTCCTAACTTCATCCAGTCCTCTGAGTAAAGCAGGCAGAGGGAGAGAAACTTTCTTTCCTTCCTCTTTCCTGCAACGAATTCCTCCTTTGCTCTTGCAAACGCAAGGCTTCTTCTGAAAAACTACGTCGCGGTGCAGGGATCCTTCCAGAGGAGCAACGGCATAGTTTTAGCTGTAAGGGCTTGGCAGAGCAGCCGGGGAGAAAAGGCCTCTTGCGATTCTCTTTTCTTTCTGCCTGAATGCGGTCAATTGGCACTTGCCAAAGCAAGGTTTCCCAGCACAAACTACAAAGCAGCAGCTCTCTCCTGGCAGAGGAAATCCCATGCAGTGTTGCCCTGGCGAGATAGTGTTGCTACAGCGAGGCCCAGGGAAAACAGACTGCCTAGAGAAATCCTAGCAAAGCCCTGTGTTTCCCCACAGGAATGTATGTCAGTTTCAGTCCTTTGCCAGCAACGGAGCTCAGAGGCAACGTCAGATTGTGTGTATCTCAGTGAGAGAAAGAACACTGTGACTTCCCCCGTTCCTCTGACGAAAGCGGTTAGAGGGAGAAAAGCGTCCTTTGCTTTCGCTTTCCCGCAGTGAGCTCGGCAGATCTGCCCTTCGCGAAGGGCCGTTTTCCCCCGGAGAACTGCCTCGCGGTAGCCCTGTTCTGGAAGTGGAACGAGTATGCAGTGTTAGCGTTCAGCTATTGTGAAGGCTCGCTTTGGCCCAGGGCAAACGAAGCGCCGGGGGAAATCTTAGCAGAGCCCGGCGCCTTTCCACGGTTCAAAGCCTGGAACTGCAGACTCTTTTGCAAAGAAGAGAGCGCCCAGGCAACAGCAGCCTGCACGTTTCTCAGTGAAAGGGAGAACGTCCTAACTTCATCCAGTCCTCTGAGTAAAGCAGGCAGAGGGAGAGAAACTTTCTTTCCTTCCTCTTTCCTGCAACGAATTCCTCCTTTGCTCTTGCAAACGCAAGGCTTCTTCTGAAAAACTACGTCGCGGTGCAGGGATCCTTCCAGAGGAGCAACGGCATAGTTTTAGCTGTAAGGGCTTGGCAGAGCAGCCGGGGAGAAAAGGCCTCTTGCGATTCTCTTTTCTTTCTGCCTGAATGCGGTCAATTGGCACTTGCCAAAGCAAGGTTTCCCAGCACAAACTACAAAGCAGCAGCTCCCTCCTGGCAGAGGAAATCCCATGCAGTGTTGCCCTGGCGAGATAGTGTTGCTACAGCGAGGCCCAGGGAAAACAGACTGCCTAGAGAAATCCTAGCAAAGCCCTGTGTTTCCCCACAGGAATGTATGTCAGTTTCAGTTCTTTGCCAGCAACGGAGCTCAGAGGCAACGTCAGATTGTGTGTATCTCAGTGAGAGAAAGAACACTGTGACTTCCCCCGTTCCTCTGACGAAAGCGGTTAGAGGGAGAAAAGCGTCCTTTGCTTTCGCTTTCCCGCAGTGAGCTCGGCAGATCTGCCCTTCGCGAAGGGCCGTTTTCCCCCGGAGAACTGCCTCGCGGTAGCCCTGTTCTGGAAGTGGAACGAGTATGCAGTGTTAGCGTTCAGCTATTGTGAAGGCTCGCTTTGGCCCAGGGCAAACGAAGAGCCGGGGGAAATCTTAGCAGAGCCCGGCGCCTTTCCACGGTTCAAAGCCTGGAACTGCAGACTCTTTTGCAAAGAAGAGAGCGCCCAGGCAACAGCAGCCTGCACGTTTCTCAGTGAAAGGGAGAACGTCCTAACTTCATCCAGTCCTCTGAGTAAAGCAGGCAGAGGGAGAGAAACTTTCTTTCCTTCCTCTTTCCTGCAACGAATTCCTCCTTTGCTCTTGCAAACGCAAGGCTTCTTCTGAAAAACTACGTCGCGGTGCAGGGATCCTTCCAGAGGAGCAGCGGCATAGTTTTAGCTGTAAGGGCTTGGCAGAGCAGCCGGGGAGAAAAGGCCTCTTGCGATTCTCTTTTCTTTCTGCCTGAATGCGGTCAATTGGCACTTGCCAAAGCAAGGTTTCCCAGCACAAACTACAAAGCAGCAGCTCCCTCCTGGCAGAGGAAATCCCATGCAGTGTTGCCCTGGCGAGATAGTGTTGCTACAGCGAGGCCCAGGGAAAACAGACTGCCTAGAGAAATCCTAGCAAAGCCCTGTGTTTCCCCACAGGAATGTATGTCAGTTTCAGTTCTTTGCCAGCAACGGAGCTCAG